>NC_143553.1:65205000-65372500 GCF_054136105.1 Typopeltis vanoorti
TTATAAGACACAAGAAAATTATGTATATTATTTCTGGGAAAACTCCCATGTTACTCCTCTTTATAAACTATTATGATTACAGCTATTTTGCCTGCTTCAGTATAGGAGTACCCCTGTTTGAATGTCATTGGCTATTTACTCATGGATTCTTAGGGCATTATGAGTGTAGATGTACTAAAAAGTATATGTAGCCTAAGGAATAGAAAATTGCACATACCTTTTTCTGGGTGTTGTGGCTTTTCCTCAGTCTGCGATGTCGAAAACTGCAGAGTGTGTGTGTGGGGGGTAGGCAGTTTGGTAGAATAAGTTAGAAAAACCCGGGTTTTTTTTTCGTAACATATAGAAACATATACTTTTATATAGGGTGGGGAAAAAATGAAAGGGTTAATTTTTTTAAAATGGGGAGGGGGAAGGGGAAAGGTGGTTGACGGGGTGTGGACCGTTTCAACTATTAGTGGTCGTCATCTGAACACATTGGGAAAGTGGAAGCTATGTCAGGTCGGGTGAGTGCTTCTGCTTTAGAGGTGTTTGTGTTGTCTCCTATTGGTCGGGGTTGTGACCTCAATTTTATGTTGTGAAGTTCCAAACCTCGGAGATTATGTAGGGCCTGTGTACGTTGATAGAGTTCGCGTCACACTTTATAGCTATTGTTTCCGATATTCTGAGCATTGTTTCATTGTCTTGTCTGTCTATTATGATGGCTTTGTCTATCTGCGGGGTGTGTTTTTGTTCAAGGGCGTGAACAGCTATTTCCGTTTTTCCTGTGTTTTGTATACGATTTTTCTTTTTGATGTTGCGTTTTTTAGTGTTTAAATGTTCTGGAATAGGGATGTTACAGTCACGGAAGTGTTCTTGTAGTCTTGCCCATAAAGACCTGATGGTGGAACCTGTGTAGGTGATGTCACAGTCTTTTTGGCAGGGAAATTTATAGACTACATTGTGCTGTTCAAATATTTCTTTTTGTGTGTGAGGTTTGGTGGATTTTAGGAGGTTTGCCAGTTTTTGGCTAAACTTTGGAGCACGGTTCCACCAATGCAGTAAACTGCTGCCAATCTTTTCACCCCAAAATGCATAACCTTACATTTTGCCACATTAAACTGACATCCATTCTCCTTAGCCCAGACCTCCAATCTATCCAAATCATCCTGCAAAATTTTGACGTCATCTGCATTCACTATTGCCCTACCCAACTTCGCATCATCCGCAAACAAATGAACTGTTCCTCTCAGATCATTTCCTATATCATTTATGAACAAATTAAACAGCAGTGGTCCAAGAACAGATCCTTGTGGCACACCACTAGTCACAGGCCGTCTTGTGGACTCTACTCCCGAGTAAACCACTCTCTGATATCTCTCCGTCAACCACCCTCCTATCCATCTCACCAACCCTATGTCCATTCCCATATGCTGCAATTTACTGATTAGAATTCCATGTGGAATCCTGTCAAAGGCCTTGGCAAGGTCCAGTAGAATCACCGTAAACCCATTACCCTTATCCAGTTCAGCCGTCACTGTGTTATAATACGTGAGCAAGTTACTGAGGCATGACCTACCCTTCACAAAACCATGCTGTCCCCGATACAGTATCCTATTTTCTTCTATCCAATCTTGTATTTTCCTCGACTATTTTCTCTAAGACCTTGACAATGATTCCTGATATGCTAATTGGTCAGTAATTTACTACAGCAGTCTTGGAACCACCTTTATGCAGTGGAACTATTTTCCCCTCTTTCCACCCGATCGGGACTAACCCAGACCCAAGACTCAAATTAAACAAAATGGTCAAGGGTACTGACAATTCTTTAGCTGCTTCTCGTACAACACGAGCTGGTATAAATATAATAGTAAATTTGGAAGAAGAGGATGAGGCTTATCCCCTTAAACTACAATCATATAATCTGCAAAAGTTCTGGCAGAAAACAGCAACTCATAAAAAATGATGGTGCTGGACTGGTTGACACAATAACCAATCACAGCTACTGATTTCTGGATGCTACTGTCTCAGAACACACCCTGCCTCACCTTCTGGGTGGTTTAAAACCACTGGAACGCTAAGAATTTGACCCGCTGTGCCATTTGTACGTCTGTTCAAAGGGCTCAAAGGTGTCTGTATTTGTGACTGCACACCCAGGCTATTAATGCAATAATGCAATGTTTACACGTCAAAGTGTCCTCTTCATGAAGCATTAGTATATTGTGTTTAATTTTAGGAATCACACAAACCCAGGAAATAATTAGGGGAGTCTTTAACAGGAACAAATGCAAAAATATAATATTGGTGATACTGCTATTCCATGGGAGTGCACCACACATCTAGCACAGTCCATGATTATATGCCCCTGATATATATATATATATACAGGGTGTTCGGGATAAATTTGACATATTTATAATTAATTATATTTTTCCGTAAGTTACATGTATTAACACACACTTCTCTTCATTTAAAAGTTTGGACCCTTCTTCATTCATATACAAGATGTCAGAAAGGATGGATAGCTGAAACCCACCTGAATCATGGAAGAGAATAACTTGTATCATGATGATTCGTGCCCGCCATCAAAATAAGGATATTACGACTGCTGCCCAATGCTCCCTGAATACAGTAAAAACAATCAGGCATGAACTAGAGACTTGCAATGGTGACTACGAGGATGTAGCAAGAAGAAAGATCCCTAGCAGACGATCTGATTGCGTTCGTACAGCAGAATTCCTCGCAAATCTGCAGGAACAGGTGTTGAAGAACCCTGGCATTGGAATTCGGGCTTTGTTCGTGGAGTTGCTAACTGTAGTCAAGCCCTGGATAACAAGGGTAGCCAATGGTAGGCCGTATGTATGGCAGCAGGATTCGGCCCCTTGCCACACCTCTGGGAAAAGTCAAAAATGGTTGTCTGAAAATTTCTACGACTTCACCAGTCCAAATGTTTGGCCTCCAAACTCCCCAGACCTTAACCCCATGGATTATTTTGTATGGGGCGCAGTTGAAAAAGACACCAATCGCACTTCCAGTAATACAAAAGCCCAGTTAATGGATAAAATTAAAACAGTTTTTGCGGCCCTTCCCAGGGAGACTGTAGCATCAGCTTGTTCGAGGTTCCGAAGCAGAATTGAAGCTGTGATCGATGCTAATGGTGGTTATTTTGAGTAAATCTTGTTGATAGTATTGTAATTAACTCTGCCTGTAATGTTTTTTTGTCAATTCATTAAATTTAATAGATACAAAGAAGATTTTCTTTTTCCTTACGAAACTGTCAAATTTATCCCGAACACCCTGTATATATATATTGCATTTAGTGATGAAGGTTTTAAACAGGCTGAGACAGACAGAGATAGAATATACACCTGGATTGATGAGAACAGAAATCTTTCAAAAGATCAGCTTGGATCTGTTATAATGGAAGGTCATGCTTCAAGTAACCTGGTTACATTTTATATGGTGGCAAATGTACTGGACAGAGGAAATGCTTATATGATGATTTTCTGGATTTTGTTAAAGCATACAATAAAGTACTGCATGAAGAACTACTGCTGAAATGGATCAGAATGGGAATAGATATTCAGTTGGTAGGGATGGCTGGCTAAAAGGAGCCAGCATGTTGTGTATGGGAGTACAATATCCCAAAAAAAGAAAGGTGAAAACTGGGATACTATATTTGTTATGGTCTTTGATCACTGTTGTTTAATTTATCTATCAACGATACAGTTCAAAGTTTGAGAAGAAATGTTCAATTGTTTGGCTGATGGTGAAATTAGGAACAGCAATGTCAGGAAGCTCTCATGTGATGCTATTACAAGAGGATTTGAATATGTTGGCACTATGGGCTGAAGAACAGGAATGTTACTTCAATGTTACTAAGTGTAAAGTCATGTACTTTGACCAGAGAAAAGAGAATGAGGTTTATCATATTGGAGGAACTTTGCTCCAGGAAGTGGAAGAAGCATGAGATCTGGGAAACTTGGTGGATTGAAAGTTGAAGTTCAGGGAACAAATCACAAAAGTCGTAAAGATAAATCAGAAAACTGTTACAATGTGAAGGAATCTGATAAGAAGGGATATAGAAGTGATAATTCCACTGCATAAAGGCAAAATCAGGCCAAATTTAGATTTCTGTTCATATCTGGTCTCCTCATTACATGGGCAATAAGACACACACACACACACACACACACAAAGAGAAAGAGAGAGAGAGACTGTGTGTGTAGAAACAAGTGATGACTAAGACTATCTCAGGACTCGAATGTTGAATATGAAAACAAATTAAGGGAAATGTAGTCTACCAGGTAGCTATAGATGTGAAAAGGCAATTTCCTTCACAGCAAGTGGTGAATGAATGGGATGCATTACTAGTAAATGGAGAATTCCAACAGCAAATGTTTTCAAAGTATGGCACAATAGATACTGTGACCTTTGATTGGCCTCCTGCAATGAGCATTCTGCCTCACTATGGAGTCAATAATTCAGTATATGGATTAATATAAAATTTGCCTGCTTTAATCTGTCCACAGAGAACTGAATGTTTTGACTGCTCTTGAATGTAGTTTGTGATGACATTCATGGCTTCTGTTTTCTCATTATGAGATTTTTCCACTGGTTTATTTTCTTGAACTCAACACAGAATTTTTTAAGCAGGTTTAATAGAATGAAAGTATATGTGAGAGTAAAAGTTATCAATTTACACTTGTGCTTGCATGTATAGATGTGAATAAAGAGACTGGATGAATTGAATTTATATGTAATTACCACAGATGATACTGATTAATGAAATTATTTACCTTTCTATACTTGGAGTAATTTCTCACTTTGGCTAGAATATATTAAGATTTCTTTGGTAAACATTTAATACAAAGAAACCTTACTACATCATTTGCTAAGCATGATTAATATTTTAGCCTGGCAATTTAAAAATAAATAAATATAATAACTCAGTGCTTCTGTTCTGCAGATTTTGATGTAGCACCTTAAAATACATTAGAATTACTTTTTGGTTACAAATAAAAAATTTAAAAAGGCTGACCAGATTAATCTTAATAATAATAAGTGAATAATATTTAGAAAATAAAGTAGCAAGTAAAAATCAATTAGACTTAATAAAACTCTATTTGATAGGTTGCACTCTTCATTACAGCAAAACAAAAACAATTTGGATATCTCTGTAAATGGTGTGCAGATTTTCCAGGAAAAAGATGGAGAAAAATCTCTCTCTTTTTGTTAAATATTTCAAAAAATTTTTTCACAGTGTCAAACTGTATATACCAAACCTGTCCTTATCCTGAATAAGTCAGATTATATATGATTACAGCTATTTTAATGTATTTTAATGAAATAATAATTCCATTAAAATACATTAACATTATATTTTCTTTCATTACCTTAAGCATTTTGAAATAGTTTATTAATAGAATAAGGCAAGGTTAAGAGATAAAAATAGTGCATCATTATTTTGATGAATCTAATCAGTACACAATACTTTCTAAAGATTCTTTACCAAAAACATTAGACTGATTTATCAACATACCACTTTCTTTTCTTGTGTATTCACTAGCACTGCTGGGAATTCAATAATTTCATGAGGATAATGATATTTATTTTCAGCTTCACAGGTTGCTTCAAAATCAATAATACAAAGATACTGATAAGGGCATTTATTTATCCTACCCTTCAGATGACTTCGAGCCACTTTCTGTTCTCTATAGAAACTTTTAAGGCGTTTTTTTAATATATCAGTACTGCCACTGAAAGAGCAATAAAAAAATATATTAAAACAACTTAAACCTGAGAAAGGAATCACATACTAAACATAACTAAAAATATATATTCAAAGAATTTTATTACTGACACAATGAAAAATGAAAAGTTGGTCCTTGTTGGGGATCTAAATAACAGAGTAGGAAAAGATTGTCAGACGTATAAAAATGTTTTGGGAAAATTTGGAGAAAAGAACAAAGCTAATAATATTGGCAAATACTTGTTGGATTTCTGCTCAGGACATGGATGGATTATTACTAACACCATGTTCCAACATAAAATGTACACAAATTCACATGGAGAGAAGAGTCAAGGAATACGAAAAGTCTCATTGACTATGTTATTGTTGATAATGATGTTTTCTCTCTGGTGCAACCTAGAGTGTACAGAGGATTTGACATTGGAAGTGATCACCATGGAGTCTTGAGCAAGATAAAATTGAATTTCATATTGAAAAGAGTGTGTAAAAATTTTTTATACACTCAAAGTTATTTTATTAGAAACTTAAATTTATTTAGACCATGTCACTCTATACCACGTATGTGCAGTTCACATTTTCATTGATGAATCTACCAATTTCTGTTCTAGTTGTTTAATTTGAGAGATGGCCATAATACTAGAACAAAATTCTATGCTAATAAAAACTGTGAGTAAATCTGTATTATGTTAATTAGTTTTTGTGTGTGTGATAATGATGACCATAACAGAAAGGTGACAGTGAAATGACAAAGGTTATTATAAAGTAAAAACATGTTAGTTGTCTCTATAATTCTACAGATATATAAAAAAAAAAGAATTTTTGTATCTCTCTAATGACTGCATTTTTTACTTTCTGTGCTCTTTTTAATTCCTCAGATACTTTCCATTTTTGTTTTCAGAATGTTCTATGTTTGTTTGTTTGTTTTTTTTGGGGGGGACACATTCATAATGGAATCCATTATATTCCTTTTAAAAAAAGTGGACCAAATCACCCTTCATCCACTGGCTCAATCAGTAATTATTATGACTTCTGGTTATTCTGAATTGTATTTCTAGATTTTCGTACACTGATTGGAAAGAAGTCAATGGACATCCTCCACAGGCAAGGTGTATTGTGCCATGTAATGAGTCACATGTTTGTAACCAGTAAAAATTGGAGGAATATGATGCCCCCAAGTCAATACAATTGTGTCCAGGTGAAATGGCTGTGAGAAGGGAACTGATGGTTTACGAAAAAGATATTGTGATAGGATGCCATGTTGCAGGCCATCTGTTTGGAAAACTGTTGAAAAACAAACTGGGCAATCCCAGGTCAACAGTTAGTTATGTTAATACCATACTGAGATGAAAGTGCAGGGAGTCAACTGCAAGTGCTACCTGCAGTGGACGACCCACTACTCTCACCGAACATGATCATACGGTGCTATGAAGGATAATATGTAAAAAGCACCATTTGTCAGCAGACAAATGTGTAAACTCAACTATGGAATTTAGAGGTGGCAGTGTGATGGTATGGTCCTGTTCTTTCTGGTTTGGCCTCACACCTCTGTTTGTAGTGCCACAAACACTGAACTCTGAGAGGTATCTGAACATTATGGACAATGCAATGCTTCCTACTTTGTGGTGTTTCTAGGGAAGTGACCAGTGTCTCTTTTTCAGCAAGGAAGTGCACTGTGTCATAAGGATGCTTCTGTAACTTCATGGTGGAGTCCTGACCATCTGTGGGATGAACTGGAGCATCAGGTGAGGTCAAGGGATGTCTGCTCCATAACAGTCCATGACCTCATTACATGCCTACAGGAAGAATGGTTGAAAATTCCCACTGATTGCTATCATATGCTTATGGAAAGTATGTCCCATAAGATTGCTGCAGTCACTGCAGCGAAAGGAGGTCTCCTACATCTTATTAAGGTGAGTACCATGGCTGGCTGCTTGTTCCTCACCAGTGACTTCTTTCCAAGCAGTGTACATATAAGCAGTTCCCACTTTGCAAATTTTTGATTTACGAGTTCGATTTTTTCAAGTATCAACAAAATCGAAAATATAAATATTAATTGCAATAAATAATGAAAAACATTTATAAATAGGCATTTCAAAACATGTGTGCAGCTATACAATACAGTATTACTTGTGTGCATTTGTTTAGGCAGATGAGTGTCTCACTCACTCACATAACAAAGCAGATTCCACACTGATATTAACAAATGGTCATGTTGCTCTTCATTTTTGCTACCTTGCCTTATTTCAAATTTATCACCCTCCTCTTATTAATACTGTTCAGTATGAAGCGAAGTAATACTGCAGAGAATGGTGCTAATAAAAAGAAACAGCAAAGAGGAATAACAGTGGGAAAAAAACATGATTATAAACAAAATGCAGCCAGAATGACTGTTAAAGATCATTGTGTGAAATAATACCTAAGCACTTCAACTGTGTATGTATCACTGTATGCACTTTAAGTATTGTTAGATTAACTTTATTTAAATTAAGGGCATATTTAATCCCACATTATTTCAAAGCCGAATAAGAAAACTCTAAGATAGAAATCAAAGAATTTCATGCCAAATATAGCAAACTATAAAAGTTTGACGAGTACAAGCGTGAGTAAACACCTGGGTGGTACAATACCGGGCAACTCGTTGTAAAGGTGGATAAAGCTAGGATCGCTATTCTTAGTATTTGCCATAATGTAAAACTCATCCCCTAGGAGATGTATGTTGTTTTACATTAAGGGAGATAGGTCACTATCCAGACCAGTTTCAACCTTTATTGAGGTCTCATCAGTGAGTAGGTAGACCAAATAATACCAAGATTATAGTGATAATAGCTTTAATACTTTACAGTATGAGTTTTCAAAAAGGTACACAGATAAATTAATGAAATAAAGAGCCAAAAAGCTTCACTTTGGCAATGTTTAAATTAAGGGGATATTTAATCCCACATTATTTCAAAGCCGAAATCCCCTTAATTTAAATAATTTTGACATCACTGAAGTGAAGCCTTTTGGCTCTTTATTTCATTAATTTATCTGTGCACCTTTTTGACAACTTGTACAGTAAAGTATTAAAGTTATTATCACTATAATCTTGGTATTATTTGGTCTACCTAATCACTGATGAGACCTCAATAAAGGTTGAAACTGGTCTGGGTAGTGACCATCTCCTTTAATGTAAAACAATATACATCTACTAAAGGATGAGTTTTACATTAGGGCAAATACTAAGAATAGCGATCCTAGCTTTATCCACCTTTACAACGAGCTGCCTGGTATTGTACCACCCAGGTATTTGCTCACGCTTGGACTCGCCGAACTTTTATAGTTTGCTATATTCGCATGAAACTCTTTGATTTCTATCTTAGAATTTTCTTATTCGGCTTTGAAATATTGTGGGATTAAATATCCCCTTAATTTAAATAATTTTAACATCGCCGAAGTGTTTGGCTCTTTATTTCATTAGTTAGATTAACTATTTATTTAAACTATTATTTTGTTGACTTTAACATTGTTGTGGTCAAATTTCATTGATGAGAATATAACCAGTTTTTAACATTACATCCAAGGGAAATAAATTAACACTTTTTGAGTTTTTGCATTGTGAGCACATGTCAGGAATGAATTAACTCATAAAGTTGCAAACTACCTGTACATTCAAATGCTATACTTTAGCATATATTCAATATTGTCCATCCATCCAGTAAGACAGGCATTTCTGGACAATTAATGATTTTTGTATATATAAAATTTATTTTGAGCCATAAGTAAGAGTTAATCTAAGACTTTAGCTTTTTCCTCCAGCTAAGAGTTTTATTGTTGAGCATTTCTAAGACGTATTTCAGAAATAACAACCAGTAGCAGTAGAAGTAGTAATATTTAGAATTAAAAATAAATAAATAAATAAAAAAAATAAAATAACACAACTGAACTTACTTTTGTGTAGTATGCAAAAACAGTTTTACATATTGAAAATATAGCATAGTATTTCTAAATCTTAGAATAATTTCAGCAGAACCGCTGAACAGTTGATTTCAGATGCAAAGAAAGAGTACAGAATTAGAAGCTTCGAATACACAACAATATTATTACTTTATTTCTTTTGTCAAAACGGTAAACTGAAATAAGAGATTTTGAATACTGTCTGAAAGCTTTCAAACCAGTAGAAATTTAAAGTAGTTATGTAACTGAGTTCCAGGAGAGGAGAGGGGGGGAGGAGGAGTTGCAGTAAAAAATCTTAAAAATGAGCATAGATTTTGAATCATTCCATACAGGATATCCTTCCTATTATATTTTCAACATATCTGCAGTGGTTAAGCACTGAATATCATAGTAATGTGCATCCTACAAAAAAAAAAATCTGTTGCAATTTTAAGCAAAAGAAGAAGGCGAAGAGTCTCTGCTAAAATACCATCATCATCAAATTCCTGCTATGCACCCTCAAGGGGTGTACAGGATTTGATATTACTACATGAAAAATTTACAACATTACTAACTTCCTATCTACAATTTTCCTCCAAATCAGCCTGTTATTTGTCAAGGCTCCAACATTATCAGACCTTATATTTCTATTGTCTAAGGCACTTTGTACCGTATCAATCCACCTATATCTTCGTCTTCCTCTGGGTCTTTTTCCTGCCAACCTGTCAGAGAACACTTGTTTTACTAATCTTTCCTTGCCCATTCTGTTTAAGTGACCATACCACCTAAGATTAGCTCTGCTAATGCATTCCTGGATGCTGACAATGTCAAGTTCTTTCCTAATATCCTCGTTTTTAATATGATATTGCCATCGATGCCATCTGTTCATGCCTCTAATCTTTCTCAGGACTCTCATATCTGCTGTCTCTAGTCTTTGGTCAAGTGTTTTACTTCTGACCAGCTCTCAGATCCATAAGTTAAAACTGGTTTGAACACTGTCTTTGTATATAGCTAATTTAGTGTTCCAACTAATTTCTCTCTTATTCCATATAAATTTATTCAGTTGACTTCCAACCATACCAGCTTTGTTGATTCTGTTGTCTATTTCCATATTTAATTTACCATCTTCACTAAAAAATCATGCCTAAGCAGCTGAAATGTTTTACATGTTCCACAGGTTCTCCATTCATAACGCAGTTGACCATTTTCAACGATTCTGCCTATCTTCATTGTCTTTTTATTGCTGACCTACATACTATATCTATTACAACAGTTATTCAATTTAGTCAAGGAATCCTGCAGACTTGCAGCGGATTTATTTAGAAGTATAACGTCATCCGAATAAAGCAAAGAGCTGACATTAACATCTCCAATTTTGATATCAGGTTTAATACCACTTTCCTTCATAATGTGATCCATATAGATAATGAATAACAGAGGGGATAATGTACATCCTTGTCTCACACCAGATTTAACATTAAACCATCTTCCTGTACTTCCTTCAATTCTAACTGCTGCCTTACGATTCAAATAAAGACTAAGTATTGCTTGATGTAATGACCCATTAACACCATAAAACTGTAGCGTATTCAATAGTTTCTCTCTTGGCACCTTGTCATATGTCTTTTCCAGATCTACAAAACTTAAATACAGATTTTTATTATATTCCCATGATTTCTCAACTATTATTATTATTATTTGTCACCTCCAGGGAGTCAAAACACTCATCAAGGGAGGGCATCTACTCTACAACTCTGCTTCCACCACTCACAATCCACCAACTGACCGCAACTACACCAACGCCATCTACCGCCGACCACCACCACTAGTATTTCCACAGACAATCACAAACATCCATGCCAACGGCAGGATTCGAACCTGCAGCCTCTTGACTGGAGAGCATACACATTAACCACTCGGCCAGCCATGCTTGTCATAAAATGAAGATCTGATCCTGACAGCCTCTATTTGGCCTGAATTCAGCTTGTTCTTCACCAAGCTATTCTTCCACAATTCTTCTCAACCATTTCTCAAATATACTTGCATAAATCTTACCAAGAACACTCAGTAGGGAAATACCTGTGTAATTTTCACATTCAGTTTTATTTCCCTTTTTATATATGGGTACTATGAGAGCTCTACTCCAATCATCGGGAATTTGTCCCTCTGTCCAGGACCTCTGAACTATGCAGTGCAGCCACTGTATGACTTTTATACCACCATACTTCAGGCTTTCTGGACGAATATCATCTACTCATGCTGCCTTTCCATATTTCAAGCTTTTGACAGCTTTTTCTACTTCAAGTATGGATATGATATGTATTCCTGACTGTATGAGTGTTTTTTTACCACTGTGCTATCACTGATTGTTTCATTTAGCAATTTTTCGAATTAATTACTCCATACTTCAAGGATATCTTTTTCTCCCGTTTTCATGTCACCTTTATCATCTCTAACTCCTTTTACAGCACTCTTTCCTCCATTTCTTAGCTTCTTCAACAACCTCCAGAATATCTTACCACCTTCTTGATATTTATTTTCTATGTTCTTGGCAAAGTCCTCCCATGACTTTTGTTTAGCTAGTTTTACACAGTGTTTAGCTTTCTTACATTTGTCTCTGTATTCTCTAAGAGCACAAGCTGACTTATTTGCCAGGAACTTTTGATATGCTTTCTTCTCTTCCTTCACTGCTTCTTTAACTTCCTGTGCTGTGTCCACCATGAAGTTCTAATTTTTCTATCCTTGCAGACAACCTCACCACATGGCTCTCTGGCTGAATCAATCAGGTTTTCTTCAAGGTTTGGTTCTTGTTCTCAAACTCTTTCTTTTTTTTTTCAATAATCTTTTTGTGTTTTAGTCTACAGTGCACATCTGAGAGCTGCTCAACTTTTATTCGCTTTAAAACTTTCTTCATTGACATTCTTTTCAATATGAAATTCAATTTTATCCTGCTCGACTAAATAGTGATCGCTTCCAATTTCAAATCCTCTGTGCACTCTGGTGTCCTGCACCAGGGAGAAAACATGACTATCAACTATAACATAGTCAATGAGACTTTTCTTATTCCTTGCCTCTTCTCTCCATGTGAATTTGTGCACATTTTTATGTTGGAACATGGTGTTAGTAATAACCAGTCCATGTCCTGAGCAGAAATCCAACAGGTATTTGCCATTATTATTAGCTTTGCTCTTTTCTCCAAATTTTCCCAAAATATTTTTGTATGTCTCATAATCATTTCCTACTCTGCTATTCAGATCCCCAACAAGGACCAACTTTTCCTTTTTCATTGTGTCAGTTGCTTTTTCTAAAGCATCAAAAAATTCCTCCACTTCTACCTTAGTAGAACCTTCTGTGGGACCATAGGCACAAATAAGTCTCATTGTCCATTTCCACATTCTGATATTTGCCCACATCACTCTACTTGAGACTGCCTGCCATTCCAGAAGATTAGCCTCGTATTTAGTGTTGAATACTATGGCTACTTCTTCTTTCCTTGATTGTTATTGCATGAATATAAATTTTGTATTTATTGCTCAGAAAGATCTCACCAGTTTTTATCTTTTTTGTTTCAGTCACCCCTATTATGTCGATCTGATACTTATCTAATTCCTCAGCTAGCTCCATTTCTTTGCCATTCAGGCTTCTTATGTTGATAATACTGATCTTTAACTCTGATGTTGAGTTGGAGTGTGTTTTCAGATTTGTTCCAGTAGCTGACTTTTCACTGTTCACCCTGGTTCCCTGGCAAAAACAACAAGGGCCTTGTTTAACCAGGCGATGCCCCAGCCGGCATGAAATTTTGTCATGCTGTACAATCTGTAGAAAGTAATTTACCTTGGGTATAATAAATGTTAAAGATACCAAGCTATTTTAAACCTGGTTTTACTCCATTTCCCAAGTAAGCAAACAGACGAACAAATCAAGTTTGCACCTGCATGTATAGCAAGTCTAGCTGACCCTCAAAGTAGTGCAAGTCAAGGCAACTCATGTTAAAGGTAGAATAAGCTCTGATCACTATTCTTCATATTTACCCTTAATGCACACCTATCTCCTTAAGGAGATGTATGATGCTATGTATTAAAGGCAAGGGGCCACTACCAGACCGGTTTCGACCTTAATTGAAGTCTCATCAGTGGGAGCCAGGCTAGAAATATCAAGATTTTAGTAATACAGAGCTTATAACTATTTTAACAGAACAAGTTATCATAAGGAGTTTTAACCTTATTAAATAAAAATCTCCGGATGAGATATAAATGTAGAAAGCTTGCCTTTAATACATAGCATCATAGATCTCCACAAGGAGATGGGCTGTGCATTATGGATAAAAATATTAAGAATAGTGATCAGAGCTTATTCTACCTTTACCATGAGTTGCCTTGACTTGCACTACTTTGAGGGTCGGCTAGACTTGCAATATGTGTGCAGGTGCAAACTTGACTTGTTTATCTGTTTGCTTACTTGGGAAATGGAGTAAAACCAGGTTTAAAATAGATTGGTATCTTTAACATGTTGACCATCATTTTCTATTTTGGTTTAAGCCAATAAGAATACAATTTGGTCGGCTAAATCCCAAATTGCCAGCCCATCCTCGTCCATTCAGTATCCAGGTAGATACCCAACAGGGTGCACCACGAGAAGGTGAGGATTGGACATTAGGGCAGAAGCCCTGGTCGGTTCTCTGCATTCTTTTAAAGGCTATGTGGAGGTCTCCTCTCAGTTATACAGCTTTGACCCTTAAGCACCCCGATAAAATACCATTGGATATAAATAGTTGATACTAAAAAAGACACAATTGGAAACTGAGTAATGCAGTTTATAATCATTTGTTGTTCATAAAAAAAAAAAAAAAAATTCGTTCCTAAAATTGAAATGTGACAATCCATATAAAAGGTAGTTTGCAAAGAAAGAAAGCAGAATGTCATATTTATTTCACTAAATGTTATTTAAAAATATAATTATTTGACAAAATATTTTAAATGCAAACAAACATTTGAAAATTCGCAAAAAGAATCTATATTGTCAGTAAAGTGAAGGAAATTTACTATTACTAAAATATATTCATTGTAAAGGCTGATCTGTAGTAATATCAGGATTGATTATTTATTTTGGTAGATGTGAAACTCGTTTTTATTTTTGGAAAGAGACACGTGTGCAGCAAAAAACAAACAAAAAAAAAAACGTTCAAATATCCTAGTACAGTAAAGGAAATTCCAAGTAACACAGTACATGTAAAGACAAATGACTCATAAATTGCTCCACCACAGTTAATCTGCTAATGGCTCTAAAATTGCCGTTAAGGGATTAACAGTGGAGGAGGGGTAAATACTTGATAAAAGGTAGAATGCTTTTGATCAAAACGATGAAGTTTTGATCCATGAAAAATGCTGTGGTGGTGGTCTGGGTATATCATCCACCTCGGCTGCTAGGAGGATTAATTTAATTCTATAACACACTACTGAACATTGAGATTTCATTGTAATCATGCACCCTAACTGTATGTTATTCCTAGTATTGTTTGAATTAACTGTACTGACGATATCCTTTGATACTTAAGATGAAATATTTACTTATTAAAACTTATTACTGTGATTATTACGTGTGCTTGTTTAGTCATGAATTTTCCACAAGTTTCATTGTACAATAAAACTTTATCATGTAGTACTAACTTCCTATCAACAATTTTCCTCCAAATTAGTATATTTATTAGGACTTCAATATTGTCGTATCTTATATCTGTCTTCCAAGGCACTCTTAACTGCATCAAATGACGTAGATCTTTTTTTTATCTCCAGATCTTTTTCCCAACATCTTGGCATCAAACACCTGTTTTACTATAAGCGACTTTACCACCTAAGAGTTCATATATTCATGAGTGCTAATAATGTCAAGTTTTATGTTGAGCCCATACATGAGAGGTTGGCTGGTCAACCTATAGCACATTAGTACCTTGTATGGAAAGGTTATTCCTACTATCTTAATTTTTAATATGATGCTGACATTGATACCATCTGTTCACTTCCCATAATTTTTCTCAAAACTCTCATACCTGCTGTCTCTAGACTTTGATCAACTGCCTTATTTCTAACCCAACACATGTATCCATAAGTTAAAATTGGTTTCATAATCTTATATATTATTAGTTTAGTGTTTTGGCAAATTTCTCTCTTATCCCATATAAATTTATTCAACTGGCTCTCCACCATACCAGCTTTGCTTATTCTATTGTCTACTTCAATATTTAATTTGTCTTCACTAAATATTGTGCATAAACAGCTGAAATATTTTATTTGTTCATTCTCCACTGAGAATGCATGTATTTTTCAGTTGCTCCTGATTGTCATTGACAGGAACATGGATTTGCATACTGTTACAGCCAGGGACGGCTCGTCTATAGGGGCAAGGCCCCAGCTATATTTGATTAACTAGCCCAATAATTGTAGTTTTAAAAAATATGTTTCTTGTAATTATTATTTTTTGATCTATTTCCAACACGTTTTATTATTTAATAAAAAAATTACTGTAGTATTTTGTGGCAATATTGTATAATGCGACTTAGTACAGTCTCCAAGGGCCAGCCACGGCTGGCCCTATTTTATACGTGTAGAACACAGGGCATGTATGAGGCATGTGCACTAGCAATCTTGTTTGTTTACCGGGCACAAATCTTGGGGCCAGTTTAGTCTGGCCCAGTCACTGTGTTGGCACGTACATACATAGCGTGCGATTCTTTGATTGTGAAGCACGTGCAATAGCAATCGTGTTTGTTTACCAGGCGCAACGCTTATCTTGGGGCTAGTTTAGTCTGGCCCAGTCACTGTGTTGGCACATACGTACATAGCACACAATTCTTTGATTGTGAAGTATGTGCACTAGCAATCGTGTTGGTTTACCGAACACAACTTATTTTGGGGCCCGTTTTAGTCTGGCCCAATCACTGCGTTTGTACGTAAATAACGTGCGATTCTTTCATTTATTCTTATTGTCTTATTATTTATTCTCATTGTTGATCTGTTTTATTGTTTTTAGTGTGTTTAATTATTGTTGTTGTTTTTTTGTTATGATTTATTTTAAAGTTTAAATTTTTATTACGTCCATAAACAATACATTTTAACTATGAACAAAATCGATAGTTTATTTGAAAAATGTTCCTTGTTATTAAGTCTAGAAGAAAAATTGGCCCCTATAGACGAGCTGCCCCTGACTATAAATCAATAATAGAACCCACTATATAAATATAAAAAAATTTTGGCCCCACCTGTTTCTATTGTCACCAGCCACCACTGGTTACAGCAGTTATTATCTAGTCAAAAAATACTAAAGACCTGCATTGGATTAATTTGCATAAAGTAACTAACTAAGTTGAATATCTGCAATTCTGGTATCAGATTTGATGGCACTTTCTTTCAAAATGTGATCCACATAGATAATGACTAAGAGTGGAGATAGTGTGCACCCTTGTCTTACATCTGATTTTATATAAACAATATGCTGATTTACAACCTAAACATAGATTATGCTCTGCCTGTAAAATGCTCCATTTATACCATATAATTGTAGCATTTTGAAAGCTTTTCTCTTGGCACCTTGTCATATGCCTTTTTCAAATCTATGAAAGACTTAAATCTAGATCTTTGTTATATTCTCATGATTTTTCAACTATCTATCTTTAAATGAAATCTGATCCTGAAAAACTATTGGTCCAGCTTGAACTTCCCAAATTTCTCTTCCACAATTTTCTTAACCTCTTCTCAAGTATATTACATAAATCATGCCTAAAATACATAGGGAAATCCTCTGTAATTCTCACATTGTTTTATTTCTCTTGTTTTATGCAGATTTACATATGATTTATAGATTGGTGCTATGAGGGCTTTACTCCAATCACCTAGAATTCAAACTTCAAAATTATGCAGTGTAAATTATACGTCTTTATATTTCTATAAAGATGGCATTTCTAGTCAAATATTTGGCATTTCTAGTCAAATATCATCTATTCCAGCTGCTTTTTCTACATTTAAATATCCTCAAGCATGTGGAAAGGCTTATGTGTTCACAGTACATGTTATTTATTTTCAAAAAAAAAATGTATTTAATCTTGTGAATATATGTGCCTAATTAACATTGTGCCATTAAAAACTTAATGTAAAGACAAGTGAAAATAATTCGCTTGTCTTAATAATCTAAAATTATTACACTTTTGTAAAGATAACAAACTGAGACTGAATAACACATTCTACGAATATAAAGAAAATCATAAAATAGCATGAAGAAATACCTTAGGAAATGTATTCATAGTAGACTATATAATAACAAATAGAAATATTAGTAGTGGAGAAATAATTTATATCAAAGTTCTAGCATCAGCTGATGTATGAACTGAACTTGCAAAACTCATTGGAAAACTGATTCTGGAGGGGGAAAAAATCAAAAAAAGTAAACCATAGGATTAAAGAAAGAAAGCTTAAGGTATAACTATTACAGTTTTAATGTAAACACAGAACTGAATTCATCATCATCAAATTCCTGCCATGTACCCTCAAGGGGTGTACAGGATATGACAGTACCACATGAAAAAATTACATCATTACTAACTTCCTATCTACAATTTTCCTCCAAATCAGTCTGTTACTTGTCAAGACTCCAACATTATCAGATCTTATATTTCTATCGTCTAAGGCACTTTGTACCGTATCAATCCACCTATATCTTGGTCTTCCTCTGGGTCGTTTTCCTGCCAACCTGGCAGAGAACACTTGTTTTGCTAATCTTTCCTCTCCCATTCTATTTAAGTGACCATGCCATCTGAGATTAGCTCTGCTAACGAATTCCTGGATGCTGACAATGTCAAGTTCTTTCCTAATATCCTCATTTTTAATATGATATTGCCATTGATGCCATCTGTTCACACCTATAATCTTTCTCAGGACTCTCATATCTGCGGTCTCTAGTCTTTGGTCAAGTGTTTTACTTCTGACCCAGCTCTCAGATCCATAAGTTAAAATTGGTTTGAACACAGTCTTGTATACAGCTAATTTAGTGTTCCGACTAATTTCTTTCTTATTCCATATGAATTTATTCAATTGACTTCTCACGATACCAGCTTTGCTGATTCTGTTGTCTATTTCTATATTTAGTTTACCATCTTCAGTAAAAATTGTGCCTAAGTAGCTGAAATGTTTTACTTGTTCCACAGGTTCTCCATTCACAACACAGTTGACATTTTCAATGATTCTGCCTATTTTCATTGTCTTTGTCTTTTTATTGCTGACCTTCATACCATATCTATTACAACAGCTATTCAATTTAGTCAGAGAATCTTGCAGACTTGTAGCGGATTTATTTAGAAGTATAACATCATCCGCATAAAGCAAAGAGCTGACATTAACATCTCCAATTTTGATATCAGGTTTAATACCACATTCCTTCATAATGTGATCCATATAGATAATGAATAACAGAGGGGATAATGTACATCCTTGTCTCACACTAGATTTAACATTAAACCATCTTCCTGTACTTCCTTCAATTCTAACTACTGACTCACAACTCAAATAAAGACTAAGTATTGCTTGATATAATGCCCCATTGACACCATATAACTGCAGCGTATTGAATAGCTTCTCTCTTGGCACCTTGTCATATGCCTTTTCCAAATCGACAAAACTTAAATACAGATCTTTGTTATATTCCCATGCTTTCTCGACTATTTGTCGTAAAGTGAAGATCTGATCCTGACAGCTTCTATTTGGCCTGAATCCAGCTTGTTCTTCACCAAGCTTTTCTTCCACAATTCTTCTCAACCGTTTCTCAAGTATACTTGCATACATCTTGCCAGGAACACTCAGTAGGGAAATACCTCTGTAATTCTCACATTCAGTTTTATTTCCCTTTTTATATATGGGTACTATGAGAGCTCTACTCCAATCATCGGGAATTCGTCCCTCTGTCCAGGCTTTCTGAACTATGCAGTGCAGCCACTGTAAGACTCTTATACCACCATACTTCAGCATTTCTGGTCGAATATCATCTACTCCTGCTGCCTTTCCACATTTCAAGCCTTTGATGGCTTTTTCTACTTCAAGTATGGATATGTATTCCTGACTGCATGCCTGGTCAGTGTTTTTTATCACTGTGCTGTCATCACTGCTTGTTTCATTTAGCAGTTTTTCAAAGTAATTACTCCATACTTCAAGGATATCTTTTTCTCCTGTTTTCATTTCACCTTTATCATCTCTAATTCCTTTTACAGCACTCTTTCCTCCATTCCTAAGCTTCTTCAACAACCTCCAGAATATTTTGCCACCTTCTTGATATTTATTTTCTATATTCTTGCCAAAGTCCTCCCATGACTTTTGTTTAGCTAGTTTTACACACTGTTTAGCTTTCTTACATTTGTCTCTGTATTCTGTAAGAGTAAAAGCTGACTTATTTGCCAGGAACTTTTGATATGCTTTCTTCTTTTCCTTCACTGCCTCTTTAACTTCCTGTGTCCACCAGGGAGTTCTGATTTTTTTATCTTTGCACACAACCTCACCACATGCCTCTCTGGCAGAATCAATCAATGTTTCCTTCAGAGTTTGCCACTGAATCTCCAAGGTTTGATTCCTGTTCTCAAACTCTTTCAGAACTGAATTAAAGCTGGAAAATCTATAAAAATAATATCAAACAGCATTATATGAAACCTTATGAGAGAAAATCCTTAATACTCAGAGGAAAAACTATTGGCAAAAGAGAAAGATAAATCTAATGAAGAAAAATATGACAGATATAAAAGATTATGAAAAGAAAGCGGAAAAAATCTGGAAAATAAAATGCATATTCTGGGATATATCTGTCATATTTTTCTTCCTTAGATTTATCTTTTTCATTTGTCAATAGTTTTTCCCCTAAGTATTGAGGATATCAAGGATTTTAATTTTAATTGAACAAAAATGTTGGGAAGAACATTTTTTTTTAATTGTACAAAGATGAAGGAAAAAATATCTTTACTTGAAAACTTGAAATATGAAGATTTAGCAATAAATTAAAAAACCGTGAAATAATAGAAAAACCTTTAACCACCCAACCAGCCATAACGTGTATACATGTGAAGGTTACCATGGATGCGAAGTGCATATTAAAATTGCAAAACCATTATTATTACTTTGAAATATATGATGGATATGAAGTGTATGAAGAGTGATGTATTTTATCCATATCGATAGTTTTGTTTATCCAAAATTGGAGGAACTAGAACAGACAAAATAAAAAAAATTTTAATATTCCAGTTAACTATTAAAAGAAGTGTTTTCTGAAACACAAATAACAAGATGAATGGGGGGGGGGAATATATATATATATATATATATATATATATATATATATATATATGAGTTCCAATTTTTTTTTTTTTTTTAAAGGAGATAAAACAGATCCAAATAATTATAGAAGAATCAAATTTATTACCAACCACTGTGAGAAAAATATATAAAACTTATTCAAGAAAAAAATGAATTTTTAATATTAAATGATTAACAACAAGGTTTTAGATCAAAAAGATCATGCACTGTTGCAATATTCGCAGGAAAACAACAGAAAAATCAAAATATAACACATCTCAGTTTTTATGTATTTTATAGATTTATGCAAGCATTTGATAGAATAAAATTACAAGACATTTTAAATATAATAGTAAAAACACAGTTCAGCTTAAAAATTTTAAATTATTTAAACAGATAATAAATATATAATAAGGTATATACAATAATAAAACAAAAGAAACTGAAATGAAAACAAAAAGGAACTGGAGAGAGTTATTAAGTCCATTACTGTTCAATACTTGAATGGATGAAATAACAGAAGTAAAAGATATGAAGTTAAATGGAATAAAAATTGCTAATAGTCTAGTAAATCTGATCTGTTATGCAGTTGACAGTAATAGTAGCAGACAGAAAATAAAGTAAAAGATCAGTCACTTAAAGCTAACAAATTTTTTCAGATGTTTAAACAGAACAATATGAAATGTATATGGGTGAGTGAAATATTGACTCCCTGTACTTCTATCTCAGTATGGTAACAGTGATTGTTGACCCGAGATAGAAGTTCAGGGAGTCAAACTGCAAGTGCTACCTGCACTGGATGACCCATCATACTCACCAAACATGACCGTACAGTGCTGCAAAGGATAATATGAAAACTTCCATTCAACGGCCAACATGTTGAATGCAGAGTTCCAGGCATCAACTGGAACATGAATGTGCACAAAAACATTCGGAACCGAGGGCTCATGCAGTCCCACATTAACTGAATCAACATGCAGTATCATCTTCATTGGTGCAAAGAGCATGTACAATGGGATGTGGAAGCTTGGAAAGCTGTGTTATGGAGCGAAGAATCACGCTACACCCTGTATCAATCAGATGGATGGGTGTGACAGATGCCCAGTGAATGTCTCTTACCAGAGTATATAACCACAACTATGAAATTCAGAGGTGGCAGTGTGATGGTACAGTCCTGTTTTTTCCTGGTTTGGCCTTGGATCTCTGTTTGTGGTGCCATGAACAATAAACTCCAAGAGATATCTGAACATTCTAGACAATGCAATGCTTCCTACTTTGTGGCGTTTCTATGGAACTGATCATTGTCTCTTTCAGCAAGACAATGCGCTGTATCACAAGGCTGCTGCTGTAACTGCGTGGTTTGTGGATATTAACATCACCACCTTGACTGGTCTCCACAGAGCCCTCATCTCATCTCATTCCTATTGAATATAGGTGGGATGAACTGGAGCATCGGGTCAGGTCAAGGGATATCTTCCCCACAACAGCCTAGGACTTCATTACATGCCTACAGGAAGAATGGTCAAAAGTCCTGATTGATCTTGAAAGTATATTTTTCACTTGGTTAGACTATAATAAATTTAGTTTAATCCTTTATCCAAGTGTGAGCAAACAAAGTTTGCGCCTGAAAGTATCTTCAGGACTGGGGTAAGGTAGTATAGGTACAACTCCTATAGGTAGAGATGATCTTGCTAATGCTTCTGCCTGGTATCTCCACTTGGGCCTGGCTCTCACTGAGGAGACCTCAATAAAGGTTGAAACTAGTCTGGGTAGCGGCCCTTCCCTTAATGCATAACATTATACATATCCGCAAGGAAATGTGTTTTGCATTATGGGAGATACTGAGATATGAGTGATGTTAGCTTGCTCCACCTTTGCAACGAATTGCCCAGTGTTGTACTACCTTACCCCAGTCCTGAAGATACTTTCAGGCACAAACTTTGTTTGTCACACTTGGATAAAGGATTAAACTAAATTTATTATATTCTGATTGATTACTATTGCATGCTTGTGGAAAGTATGTCCCATAGGATGGCTGCAGTCGTTGCAGCAAAAGAAGGTCTTACATCTTATTAAGGTGGGCACCATGGCTGTTTGTTCCTCACACTATGGTGTCTGTTGACTTCTTTCTAAGCAGTGTGTGTGTGTGTGTGTGTATAAAATACATGCTTTGATCTTTAAAAGTATAATAAGCACAGTTTTAACTTATACATCTGAAAGAGTTAAGATCAAACAATTAAACAATACTATAGAAATAAAAACACTTAAAAAATAATAATTATGGGATAAACAAAATTTGATAAGGTCAGAAATGAAGAAATACAAAGAAATGTACCTTATGACCAGTACATGACTGAATAGCTAATAGGAAAAAGGAATAACAAGTATATTAACAGAATGTAAAGAGACAGAATAATTAGAAGAGTAGAAAATTGTAAACCAAGTACTAAACAACCAGTCGGAAAACCATGAAAAGAAGAAAACAGTGGAAAGACTAACTGATTGCCTGACATTGTCACAACAAGTCTAAGACCTAAAGCAGATGATGAAGAATTAATAAATAACCTAAATAAATAAAAAAACTTTCAGTGAAAATCTACCTTTTGAGATAGTTGTGCATGTGATTTATTTACTTTAGTTTTTTACCTGATATCCAACTTAAACTGTCTGAGTTTTGACTGTAGTTCTTCCTTCTTCATTTGATTTATCATACCATTAATACGTGATAATTGTTGTAATACTGGATCAGGACTTGATGAAATTTTCTGCTTATCTTTGTTACTGTCAGCATTTTTGATGTCCAAATCTGGTACGATAGTTGCTTCCAAAGAGTGCAGTGATGACATGATCTGCCAATATTTAAAATTAAGAACATTCATAATCTTAAATATCTAATATCTTAATAGATTAAGAATGATCCTGATAATAGCAAGATAAGGGAACATGTAATATGGCAAATGCCAAGAATGGGTGTTCCAAGAAAGTAGTATCAGACTGCATAACTGGAGTCAAAAGGATAAATCAGGTGTAAGTTAAATAGATGAAAAAGCATCATTAAGTAGGTGTTGGGGGGGGGGGGAGGAAATCTTTGAAGGGAATATAAAAAAAAAAGGAAAGTTAATCAGTAGCAAAAAAACAGGAAAGGAGAACGTAATCAATGATTGGACATTAGCAGAGCAGACAAAAAGAAATACTAAAGAGTTCTCAAATGACAAATAAAAGGAAGAATGATTATAGAGGCATAACTTTAATGAATGAGTTTTTAGAGATGCCTATGACATACAAATAATATACGAATGCATATGCACAAGAAAGTTTGTTACTAAAGTAAAGTATAATTTAGTAATAAACTTTATTTTGTCAACATGTTTAATGAGTCTTGCAGTGGGAAGGATTTCAAAGGAGTGAAAAGAATAGCAAAACAGCACAAACTGTTCATGGATAGTAGTTTTCAATTATAGACAAGCCAATATATAAAGTTGTAATTAAGATAATGAAGGGATTGGGTTAATGGCCATAGGATTCCTAAAAAAATCAGCATGAGTTTGGAGGTAGGTCTTACTTTAGCAATTTTCTTGCATTTTATGATAGATGATGAATGTGTGGGATAAGGAAGACTCATATACAATGACATTCATGGACTCTGCAAAAGAATCTAGTAAATTGCCATGTGGCAATATACAAGTTGGGGAAGATGGATCAGAGCTTGGCTTTCTGAATGAGCAGGCTCTCTCTCTGTGTGTGTGCGCGCGCGCGTGCGTGCATGCGTGTGTGCATGCGTGTGTGCGTGCATGCGCGTTTTGAATAGTGTCCCAGAAAAGAAAGGTAATCAATGGCGCACAACAGGGTTCTGTTCTGTTCTTGGGTGCCTACCATTTAATTTAATTGTTAAAGATGTTTCATGTTAGCTGACAAGGTATCTTCAGTTGTCTGCTAATGATGCAAAGTTGAGGAGAGTTATTATAAGAAGCAATGCTACTAATTCCTTCAGAAAGATAAAATAGACTTTTAGCTTGCACAAATGAGCAGTCCCTGCAATTTTAACATTAATAAATGCAAGGTATTATTTACACTTTGGAGTAAAGAGGTATAAGATCGTGTATTGTAATGATAGAAATTAACTGCTTCAGAAGTCAGATGAGATTGAAATTCTGGAGATAATGGACAACAGTGGCCTGGGAACATGGTCACAGCACATTGCTGATATGAAAGGAGCAGAATGAGAAGTATGATTACGTGGTTGTGCCACTGTATAAAAAATAAGTAAAAATAATTTCAAATAAAAAAAAAAAAGGAATAGTCAGGCCACACATGGACTGTGCTCAAATCTGATTGACTAGTTTCCACTATGACACAGATGCTTTAGAGAAGATCCATAGACAAGTAACTCAAGTTTGTAGAGACCATGAGATATTTGGTGTAAGCAACTATTTTTTGCAAATTATCCACCATTACCAGAAAATCCAATAATCTACTCCACTCTCCCTAACACCCTTAATCCCTTCTTAACCAGTTCTTCCAATAAAAATATATTAAAGATGTCAGCTCTGCCTCCCTTCTTGGTAATTCAGACAATAACCTTATCCAATCCTTGGGTATTACAATAGTGCCAAATGGAACGACATGCATAATTTCTACCTCCTTTTCCTCTTCCTTTCCCTGGAATAACTAATGAGATCATTTCCACTCCTCTTTTCCCTAGAATGACTACTGTCTTTACGCTTCTGATCCAGACACCTGCTCCAACTGAATAAATGAAATAATTCTTACTGGAATGAAGGCCTTCATTCCCTCCATTCCACCCAAAAGTCAAGACCACTATGAAAACATTGGTTTTCAAATAAGTGTGAAAAAGCAGTTCAAGAAAATAATTCGGTTTTCAGAATTTCAGATCTGTTCCAGTAGCTGACTTTTCGCTGCTTGCCCTGGTTCCCTGGAGAAAACGAAGGGACCTTGTTTAACCGGGCAACGCCCCAGCCAGCATGGAATTCTATCATGTTGTACCATCATTTTGTATTCTGGTTTAAGCCAATAAGAATACAATTTGGTTGGTTGAATCCCAAATTGCCAGCCCATCCTCATTTGTTCAGTATCCAGGTAGATACCTAACAGGATGCACCACAAGAAAGATCAGTGCTATCAACATAAGAAGCCTGAATGGCAAAGAAATGGAGCTGGCTGAGGAATTAGATAAGTACCAGATCGGCATAATAGGGGTGAACGAAACAAAAAAAGACAAAAACTGGTGAGATCTTTCTGAGCAATAAATACAAAATGTTATATTCAGGCAATGACAATCAAGGAAAAGAAGGAGTAGCCATAGTATTCAACACTAAATACGAGGCTAATCTTCTTGAATGGCAGGCAGTATCAAGTAGAGTAATGTGGGCAAACATAAGAATGGGGAACTGGACGACAAGACTTATTTGTCCCTATGGTCCCACAGAAGGTTCTACTAAGGTAGAAGTCACTTTTCCTTTTTCATTTACACAATAAAAAAGGAAAAGTTAGTCCTTGTTGAGGATCTAAACAGCAGAGTAGGAAATCATTGTCAGACATACAAAAATATTTTGGGAAAATTTGGAGAAAAGAGCAAAGCTAATAATAATGGCAAATACCTGTTGGATTTCTGCTCAGGACGTGGACTGGTTATTACTAACACCATGTTCCAACATAAAAATGTCACAAATTCACATGGAGAGAAGAGGCAAGGAATAAGAAAAGTCTCATTGACTATGTTATTGTTGATAGTGATGTTTTCTCCCTGGTGCAGGACACCAGAGTGTACAGAGGATTTGAAATTGGAAGTGAACATTATTTAGTCTTGAGCAGGATAAAATTGAAAGTTTATTTTTCACTAGGTTAGACTATGATAAATTTAGTTTGATCCTTTATTCCAGTGAGAGCAAACAAAGTTTGCACCTGAAAATATCTTCAGGACTGAATATAGTGTTATACTATCTTACCTGGGTAAGTAGTACAACACCAGGCAACTCATAGCAAAGGTGGAGCAAGCTACCAACACTCCTATCCCAGTATCTCCCATAATGCAAAACTCATGGGTAGTGGCCAATCCCTTAATGCATAACAGTATACATATCCACAAGGAGATGTGTTTTGCATTATGGGAGATACTGGGATAGGAGAGTTGGTAACTTGCTCCACCTTTGCTATGAGTTACCTGGTGTTGTACTACTTACCCAGGTAGGATAGTACAACACTATATTCAGTCCTGAAGATATTTTCAGGTGCAAACTTTGTTTGCTCTTACTGATAAAGGATCAAACTAAATTTATCATAGGATAAAATTGAATTTCATTTTGAAAAGCAGAACATTTAAGAAAGTTGTAAAGCAAATAAAAGTTGATCAGCTCTCAGATATGAACTGTAGACTAAAATACACAAAGGTTATTGAAGAAAAAATGAAAGTGTTTGAGAACAGGAACCAAACTTTGGAGATTCAGTGGCAAGCCTTGAAGAAAACACTGATTGATTCAGCCAAAGAGGCATGTGGTGAGGTTGTCTGGAAGGATAGATAAATCAGAACTCATTGGTGCACACATGAAGTTAAAGAAGCAGTGAAGGAAGAGAAGAAAGCATATCAAAAGTTCCTGGCAAATAAGTCAGCTTGTAATACAGAGAGAAATGTAAGAAAGCTAAACACTGCGTAAAACTAGCTAAACAAAAATCATGGGAAGACTTTGGTAAGAACATAGAAAATAAATATCAAGAGGGTGGCAAGATATTCTGGAGATTGTTGAAGAAGCTCAGAAATGGAGGAAAGAGTGTTGTAAAAGGAATAGATATGATAAAGGTGACATGAAAACTGGAGGAAAAAAAAAAAAGATATCCTTGAAGTATGGAGTAATTAATTCGAAAAACTGCTAAATGAAACAAGCAGTGATAGCACTCTGATAAAAAAACACGAGGCATTCATTCAGGAATACATATCCATACTCGAAGTAGAGAAAGCCATCAAAGGCCTTGAAATGTGGAAAGGCAGCAGGAATAGATGATATTAAACCAGAAATGCTGACATATGGAGGTAGAAGAGTCTTACAGTCACTGCACTGCATAGTTCAGAAGGCCTGGACAGAGGGACGAATTCCTGATGATTGGAGTAGAGGCTGTCATGGTACCCATATATAAAAAGGGGAAATAAAACTGAATGTGAGAATTACAGAGGTATTTCCCTACTGAGTGTTACTGGTAAGATTTATGCAAGTATACTTGAGAAAGGGTTGAGAAGGACTGTGGAAGAAATGCTTGGTGAAGAACAAGCTGAATTCAGGCCAAATACAGGCTGTCAGGATCAGATCTTCATTTTATGACAAGCGTGGCTGGCCTAGTAGTAAACGTGTCCACGCTCCAGTCAAGAGGCTGCAGGTTCGAATCCCGCCGTGGGCATGGTTGTTTGTGATTGTCTGTGGAAATACTAGTGGTGGTGGTCGGCGGTAGATGGCATTGGTGTAGTTGCGATCAGTTGGTGGATTGTAAGTGGTGGAAGCAGATTTGTAGAGTAGATGCCCTCCCTCGATGAGTCTTTGGACTCCCTGGAGGTGACAAATAATAATAATAGTTGAGAAATCATGGGAATATAATAAACATCTGTATTTAAGTTTTGTAGATCTGGAAAAGACATATGACAAGGTGCCAAGAGAGAAGCTATTCAATATGCTACAGTTATATGGTGTCAATGGGGCATTATATCAAGCAATATTTAGTCTTTATTTGAGTTGTAAGTCAGTAGTTAGAATTGAAGGAAGTACAGGAAGATGGTTTAATGTTAAATCTGGTGTCAGACAAGGATATATATTATCCCCTCTGTTATTCATTATCTATATGGATCACTTTATGAAGGAAAGTGGTATTAAACCTGATATCAAAATTGGAGATGTTAATGTCAGCACTTTGCTTTATGCAGACGATGTTATACTTCTAAATAAATCCGCTACACATCTGCAAGATTTCCTGACTAAATTGAATAACTGTTGTAATAGATATGGTATGAAGGTCAGCAATAACAAGACAAAGACAATGAAAATAGGCAGAAACACTGAAAATATCAACTGCATTGTGAATGGAGAACCTATAGAACAAGTAAACATTTCAGCTACTTAGACACAATTTTTAATGAAGAAGGCAAATTAAATCTGGAAATAGACAACAGAATCAACAAAGCTGGTATGGTAAGAAGCCAACTGAATAAATTTATATGGAATAAGAGTGATATTAGCCAAAACACTAAATTAGCTATATACAAAACAGTATTCGAGCCAATTTTAACTTATGGAGCTTATGAGAGCTAGGTCAGAAGTAAAACTCCTGACAAAAGACTAGAGACTGCAGATATGAGTCCTGAGAAATATTAGGGCATGAACAGATGGCATCAATGGCAATATCATATTAGAAACAAGGATATTAGGAAAGAACTTGACATTGTCAGAATCCAGGAATGCATTAGCAGAGCTAATCTCAGATGGTATGGTCACTTAAACAGAATGGGCAAGAAAAGATTAGCAAAACAAGTGTTCTCTGCCAGGTTGGGAGGAAAACGACCCAGAAGAAGACCAAGATATAGGTGGATTGATAAAGTAAAAAGTGTCTTAGATGATATAAATATAAGATCTGATAATGTTGGAGTCTTGACAAGTAACAGACTGATTTGGAGGAAAATTGTAGATAGGAAGTTAGTAATGATGTAAATTTTTCATGTAGTACTATCATATCCTGTAAACCCCTTGAGGTTACATGGTATGAATTTGATGATGAGAAAATAGTTCTGCATATTGCAAGTGGCTACTGATCAAAACTCCAGCATTTTACTCAAAGTGGTAGTAGCATGTAACAGATGCAAAAAAGACCATCAACCAATCCAAATCTGACTTTGAAAGGGGCAAGTGCAAAAAACTTAGCTCCTACTCAAATGGCACTAGCCCTTCTGTGTCATTCCATTGGGTACAAGCAACTTCTGTCCATTCATATCCAGGCTTCTCTTACAACCAGATAATATCATTGTAACATCACCCAAACACAGAGCTGACTACCTGGCATCATTCTTCATATCTAATTCCTGTACTAAACATCAAGGCAAAGTACTTTCCACATTTTCAAGAACTATTCATTGCATACCTCCCCTAGTCTTTCATGAGATATCAAAAAATCAAAAACCTTGATGTCAAAAATATGTCAAGGATGTCAAAAACCTTCAACAATTCCTTCTACTATAAGGGAGGTATTTGTGCATTCATAAGAACCAACCTTATTTCTCCTCTTCTTTCTTATCATGAGATTTCCCTTCTACCCAATCAATGTTTGGAAAATTAAAGTCACCCATAAAGTTCATTCATATGAACCCATTTAATTATTTTAAAGCACAGTTTGATGAGCTTTGAGTGTGATAGTGTATAGTACCTACCACAATGAGTCTTTTGACTCCATGACGGTCTGCCGTTAATAATATAGTTACACCGCCAATTTTCTGATAGTCAAGCACCTCCCTTAGTCCACACAAAATTACAAGAGGGCACTTAAAATTCTCATGACCACCTGAGGCCACTGAACAAACACCACAGGTGGCACTGCTTGTGCATGTGCATGATTAATTATTTACATCTGCAGTTAGGTGATCTCTTGATTTTGAGTGATTCTTGGCTTATATTGCTTATATTTAAACCCTAGCTAAGGTTTCTAAGCAGGGGTCGTTTACAGTCGTGATAGTGGTGTCAAGCATAAGCACAAATCTATATCCACTTGCACTATATTATTTATGCTAATGCATTTCATTTGATTACTTAATTCGTATTTAATTGACATTTTATAATTAAGTTTCCAGTGGATAGAGGTGCTTTAGAGAAATGTGAGAGATAAAATTAGTGGGTCAGAGGTGTACTCATGAATTATTATTGCATGACCTTTGTTGGTCAGGCAAAAATCGCTAATCCAGCAAGGCTCTAGAACCAAGGGCGCCAAAGAAAATTGGTTGTGTACCTGTAATAATAATAATAAAATTAAATAATAAATCGCCAAAATTTAAGCACTTAAATATTTTACTATATTTACAATAATATTTAAAATAATAAAAAAATTTAATTTTTTAAAAAAATTAAATTTTTAAAAAATGTTCAAAATACACAAATTTATATGCTTATAAGTACTTTATTTCCTTACTGTATTCAGAATTTCATAAAAAAAATAAATAAAAATAATAAAAAAAAAACTGCAGTCCTCCATCAAACCAGCATTGTTTACTCTGGTACTATTGTTACATCTAGTACTGAAGCTGTGGAGCCATTCATTTTACTCATTTGTCAATGCACCAAAGTTTTCAAAAAAGAAGGCCAGATGAGAATGAAGGAAATTAATCCATTGTATTGCGTCTGCATCTCGTGGTACTTTATCATAAGATGATCAAATGTCATTTATAATTTTCATCATTACTGGTCTAAATAACCAACAACATCTCTAAATGGTTTTTAGGCTAGGTTTTAGTCTTTAACTTCTTATTTCTCTTTATCTTTTAATATTTTTCTAATTTGAAGTGTAACCAATATGGCTCCCATGTAATTTTTGGAAAGTATGCAATTCAGTAGTGAAAAAAATGCTGGCCCATTTTTCTGTTATGCTTTAAGTTTTTAATGAGATCCAGTTTAACATGAAAGGCTTCCTTCAGGGAAAATTTGCATTAGAGAGGTTAACATAAATATATTCTTGTGGATCAAATAGAGATTAAAAGATTATGTTTTCTCTTCATAGTATAAACTCCTTTTTTGGGAAAGCTCGATCTGATTTGGTTTTGCGGTCAAAAAAACTTAAGCAAGGCAAGTGTGTTATATCTGTTAATTGAGTGTGTTCTAATGGACAATCTGCATTTTGCGGGTTGAAAAACCTGAGTTTCCAGAGGGGGAAACCCTGCCACCTCCATATGCTTGGAAAGGCCTCTTGATTCACTCCAAATCACTGGCATTCTCAATGTCATAGGGCCTTTTCCTAGAATCCACTGAATCAAATTAACTTAAGATGTATAACAAAAATGAGAAGCCCATTTTTTACATTGGTCCACTAATGAACTACAGTCAAATGAACTACATTTTAAATATAGTTTGTTTTTGAAACATGTCACACACTGACAAAAGTGGTCCATGCTTGTGTTACAGACTATGACTTTTAAATATGATGTAATAATACATTAAAGAAATCAAGGATTCAAATAAGAAGTTTGCATTACACTTTTCATTGTTGTAAACAGGTTTCCTCAATCTGGTACACAACTTATAATTTTTTTGTCTCAAAGTGCATAACTTTACACTTTTCCACATTAAATTGACAATCATCATGTTATGCCCATATTGTCAGCCTATTTAAATCATCCTATAAGCTCTCTACATCACATCGATTAACTATTACCCTATTCATCATCAGCAAACAACTAAACTTCAATTTATTCCTATATCATTTATGTACAAATTAATCAGCAGTGGTCCAAGCACAGAGCTCTGTGCTTGAACCATTCATCACCTCTTTCTCCTGGATTCTATTCCTCCATACACAACTTCTTTGATGTCTGTCCCTCATCCACCCTTATAACCATATCTCTTCTTCAATGGTGATGGATATCACTAATTTCATATCCATCTCCATTTGTTCCAGTTTGCATAACAGCTATATGCAGTATCCTGTCAAATGCCTTTGCAAAATCCAGGAGTTTTCCTTTATCCAATCACTATGATATAAAAGTCAGTAAATTACTAAGGCATGACCAACTCTTTGCAAAGCAATGCTGCCCTCAGAGTATCATATGTTATCTATCCATCCATTCCTGAATTCTCTTTTGACTTTTCCAGTATGTTTATAACCACTGATGATATACTGATTAGTCTATAATTTGCTACCAGACTTAGCTCCTCCTTTATGTAAAGGAATTATTTTGCCCTCTTTCTGGTCCCTTGGGACTTTGCCAGAGGTGAGACAAATTAAGCAGTCTAGTAAAATACATTGCAATTCTCTTGCACATTCCCATAAAACACAAGCTAATATCCAACTAATCCTACAGTTGTATGCATTGAGATTCTGCAATATCCTTAAGTACACTGAAAATTTAAAGACAAAAACTTAAACTTACGTGAAATAAATTTATTAGCTGTAAAATTTTCTTCTAAGTATCATAGTAATTTTTTTTAAGTACATGTGTACTTATATATCTTACAGCTTACATATCTATATTGAAGCAGTTATCATAAATACCTCCAATTCATCAACTCTTTCTCCCATCAGTCTCTGTCACCTCTGACACAGTAGTATCCTCACTTGGCAGTTATGCTCTTGAACAAAGTGGTCACTCAGTAGCTCAACTATCCCTCTACCATCAAGCACTCATTAAAGTTATCTTTCCAATAGTCATGGCCTTCCATAGTCATTCTTACTCCTACCTGCAACATAATGAAAGTTCTTTGTAGATTTTCTCTGGATTTCTTGTTGCAATAGTGCACCCAGAGGGGGGGGGGGGGGGCAAGAGGCCCGGGCACCCCCAAAGAAAAGGAAAAAACACTAGAAAATTTTCCAAAAATCTTTTCCTAATTAAAATTAATTTTTTTTATTTATGTTTTGTCATGTCTTCTATTTCTATACTACTTATGAATTAGCGATCACTGCAGATGCTCAGTCATAGCTCGTATGCAATGCGTAGTGTGTATTCGCAAATCGTCTACTCAACTCGCCCCTCCCCCCAAAGTTAAATCCCGAGTGCTCAGCCCCCTCCAAGATTAAATCCTGAGTGCGCCACTGTCTTGTTGTAATCTGGTTTTGCTTTCTTTACCATGCTGGTCATTTATCTTGCCTGATCCTTGTATCTTGTCTTAGTCTTCTTTTTCTTAGTAACAACAATTATGTCCACATGGTACTTCTCTAGTTCTGCCAGTGTGACATCTTTTCCTTTGATACTTCTCATGTTCATAGTGCCTATCTTCAATTCTCCTGATGTTGAGTTTTTTTTTTTTTTTTTTTCAGTAGCTGAACTTTCACTGTTTGTACTGGTTCATTGACAAAACTGTAGGGGCAGGGGCATTGTTTAGCCAGGCACCTCAGCCAGCATAACACTAAGTTGCACCACATCTGTTACTGGTTTAAACCAATACAGCTACATTCCAAAATGCCAGCTCATCCTCATTCATTCAGTATCCACTAGACACATACTAATGGGGCAGACCACATGAAAGGGAAGATTGGACATTAGATCAGAAGATAATTTCATAGAGACTGTGTGTATGTGTGTGGAGAGGGAGTCTCCTCCCACTTATCTGTGACCCACATGAATACTATGGTTGTGTAAGGTTTAGATCATCTGGCAACCATGCTCTAGGGATTAAACATGGTATTTTTCAAAATATTTCAGGACTCTGATAAGCATGTTAATGACCTAACACTGAACATGAAAACTGTCTATCATCTAAGTGTCTATAATAAATACTTACAAACAATGATGAAGAAAGTTCTAACTGTTTATTTCTGTATATAGAGTGCTAGCTTTATGTAACGTCCTTACTAAACTAGATGACATAGTCTAAGTGATGAAGTGGTGAACTAAAAGACTTATTTAACGTACGGTTCAGTTCACCGCACTGTTACAAATTGAACCAGTTTCAAAAATAAACCGAACATCTAATCTCCACTTAACCACCATTAATGATGTTACATGGAGACGGCGGGGGGAGAAAGGTGGCATAAGCTCCAATATGATATAAAGTTATCCTTTCCCTGATATTTCTATTTCAAGGAATTCGGAGCAAAACTTGTCCATCGTATCTTGATTTTCGGATGAGCATTATTAAGTACGCTAGTCGAAAGATTTATCAATCAGAACTGCTTTTCGGAAAATTTCATGGAACAACATACCGTCTTATTCCAAAAGTACATAAAGGTTACCATACGACAAGCTCCAATACGTAATTAGCCTATCCTATCCAGTACATATGAATAATCCATGAGATCCAGTGAATTAAAATAACATCTTTTCATACCAAGCGAATATCTGAAGATATAACAAACAGACAACAATAAAATAACACTGACTGACTATCGAGTACTGTATATGTGAGCATCACAAAACAAAACAAACCTGACAACTGACATCAAAACGAAACTTTAATTAGAATCTATCAGGATCACAAACTAAACTTTTATTTGTTTACTTTTTTTTTTTTTTTTTGTACTGAGACAGTAACACCACTAAATCAACGCTAATATTTTCTTTAAAGTACTCAAACGAATTTCTAAACGTAATTCACTCTTTCAAGACATGTCCATTGGTTAATTAGTACTATTAATATTCTTAACTTAGATATTGAAAACCAAAGGTAAGAAATCGTAGATTTATTATTATTACTATTAGGGGTTATTACGTGGAGTCGTTAGACTCATCGAGGGGAAGCCCTAAACATCATGCCAAGCACTGTCCAACATTTGCGAATTATCTATAATACTTTGCTTTGGACTCCTTCACAGTCATGGCACCCACAACATTCTATGGCGACCTATTACACTGATTCACCATTCTCCAAGCAAAAAATATAGTTCTAACACCCTTGTTAACTACGCTCTTGCTCAGTTTCCGAGAATGGCCCCTAGTTCTCCCACCACAACTGGTCTGAAAATCTCCTCTGTATTAATCTTGTAAAAACCCTTCAGTAAATTGTATGTCTCACTATTATCATCACCCCTTTCCCGCCTTTTAATCAATTTCTGTAACCCACAAATCTTTAATCTGTTCTCAAGATATGATCTTATCAAATGCTCGATTTAGAGGAATAATAACCTGCTTGTCTCAGCTCGTCAGAGTATTCAGCAGTAACTAAGTAATCTGATGAGCTGCTTTCGTCACTTTTGATATGTTCCCACTAAACGTTAACTCCCTATCCACTAACACTCCCAAATATCTGGCTTCATCAATTTCCTGAAGTACAGTTCCACCAATGCGGTATACATCTGATAATATTTTCACTCCAAAATGCATAACTTTACACTTTGCCACATTAAAATGACACCTGTCATTTTATGTCCAGATTTCCAATCTATCCAAATCATCCTGCAGAATTTTAACACAATCTGCATTAACTCTTGTTTTACCCAATTTTCCATCATCAGCAAACAACTTCTTAAATCCTTTCCTATATCTTTAATGTACAAATTAAAGCCGTCCAAGAACAGAGCACTGTAGCACATAACTAGTCACAGGCCTTCTTTTGGACTCCACTCCTAAATAAACTACAATCTGATATCTTTCCATCATCCACCCGTTTATCCACATCGCCAACCCTATATCCATGCCCGTCTGCTGCAGATTATTGATTAGAATTCCATGTGGTATCTTGTCAAAGACTTCTGCAATGTCCAGAAGCATCACTGTAAACCCATTCCCTTTATCCAACTTAGATGTCACTGCATTATAAAACGTGAGCAAGTTACTGAAGCATGACCTACCCTTCATAAAACCATTGTTGCCCCCATACAGTATCCCGTTTCCGTCGATCCATTCCTGTATTTTGCCCTTGACCAACTTCTCCAGTAACTTGACGAGAACTACTGATATCCTGATCAGTCGATAATTTGCTACATCAGACTTGGAGCTTCCATTATGCAATAGAACTGTTTTCCCCTCTTTCCATTCCCTTGGAACTAACCCAGAAATGAGACATATGTTACACAATGTGGTCAAAGGCATTGACAATTCTCTAGCACCTTCACGAAAAACTGGAGCTTGTATACCATCTAAATCTAATCCCATAACTGTATTCACAAAGGTTCTATAATATCCTATGCGTCTCCATTTCATTTACTTCAGTTCCCAAATAAGTCTTTGCCTCTCTTGTTACTGCAGTATCTCCACCTTGATGATATACTCTTGCAAAGTGTTTACTTAATAATTCTCTATTTCAATTAATTCATAATCCATGAGATCCAGTGAATTGAGATAAAATCTTTCTATAGCAAACGAATAACTGAGGTACTATTTCAGCTGAAATAGTGCCTCACTTAAATAGTACATCAGCATTCATTAAAATTATTCTTCTGTAATCATTTTTCCTTTTACTTTCAACATACCGAAAGAACTCTGTGAGAATATCTTTGGCCTGTACTGCTAATTTCCTTTCGTTCTCTGCTTTTGCCTTTCTTACCATGCTACTTACCCTTTTAGCCTGTGCTTTGTATTGCTCATGTGTCTGCTGGTCTCTTTCCCCTTGAATTCCCTCCATATATTTCCATTTTTTTAAGCTCCTGATTAATGGTGAGATCCATCTATTTAACTCCTACCTCATTTATTCTTCTCATTATAGGTATGCAGTATGTTATTACTTCCCTCATACACTCCTTTTACCATTTCCCATGCATTATCAACATCCAGTCCTTTCGGTTTCACATACCGTTGCATTGATCCAAGCAATTTCCTAAGCTTGTCATACTTACAGTCCTTTAATTACACATATATATACACCCTCTTAACTTTCTGTAGCAATCGAATATTTAGATATGATAAGCAAAAAACATTAATAAATATAATGTGAGCACCACAAAACATAACAAACCTGACGACCGACATAATAAAATGAAAATTTAATTAATTAGAATCTATCAGGAACACAAAGCATACTTTTATTTAAGGTTTCCTTAAATAATTGGTGTGAGAATAATTATTTTCTTAAATAATTTGTGTGTGAGCACATGCACGCATTCACTCACACACAAATACACGCACACACATATTTATTTATGCAGAGAGATTGAACTGCCCACTCAGTCTCCAAAATTTAGATAGGATTAAAAAAAAGCCTCATGTACTCCCTATAAGGGAATAAAAGTAGTTAGTTGATTATATATTGTAGAGGCCTGTGTAGCTCAGTAGAATTGACACTTGCATCCTCTGCACTAGGCCGCCTGAATATAGACTTAAGCTCAAGTCTTGTTGTCCATCGAAGGAACTTTTTCTAAGTTCCTCCAATCAGAGAAACCATCTCTCCTCTGTTTCTTTCTCGCACTGAGGTACAGGTTGGATTTGTTTAATCGAAGGAACAGAGTTGATGCAGGATGAACGTTTTGTAGAAAGGCAATTGCATATCCAAAGTATGACTTATTATATGCTTTTATTGCAGTTATGGCTCTAGTTATCAATTTTTCAGGTATATACTAACTTGCCATAGACTTTCAGCTTCCATTTCATTGAAGAACGTTGTACAGCTGATTGGTTCGTATTATGAGCCTCCATATATTTCTAAGTCACAAAGCAGCCTATGAATTGCATCTCTCCATTGTCCATTGTTTGGGATGTTGTGTGTGTGTGTTGTACCACAGTCGAAAAGGTAAGTAAATATTACAAATCCTGATGTTTCTCCTGAGAGAAAGATGTCTCTTTTGCATACTACTTGTTTATTTTTCTCTTTATTTATTTGGGCATTGCTTCATACAACTATTTCCGTTTCCGCCCTCTCCCAGCACTCTCTGCGAAAGATCCACTACATTCAAATCGTAAAATGATTCTAAGATTTGTTATTTTCATCGAACATTTTCTCTTCGAACGCCGGGATTCTCAAAGAATGACATTAGTGTTACTCCCCTTAAGGTAACATAATAAAGTAGTAAAGCTATACTAGCAATGCACGTTCTGCTAAGGTTAAATCCATTGCACTTCAGTCTTATCAAAATAAAGCGAATCCGTTTTGGTCGTCCTTAGAATCAGTCAACTCAATAGAAGCAGTGAGATTATGCAAATAACACGCGATTATGGCGCCAATTATCACCTGGTGGCAGAATTTTGTACTCTTTTTATATTCTGTAAATAAAACCCCAATATCCCAAGCTGCACTTACACCACGTTGGTTGAATTCTCTCCAACACATTTTTTGCTATGGGGCTCTGAACACCTCCTCCTTAATTATGGCCACCCTGTCTATTATATATATATAACGCTAACGCCTTTTTATCCCCGTATAGTGAGTAGGCGAGGCCGTTTTAGCCCTATCTAACTTTTGGAGACTGAGTGGGCAGGCAAATCTACACTGTAATCCAATCAGAGATCAAGGCTATCACTAGTTTAGCGGCATACATTGAAGAGAGACGGCCCAACAAGTGCTGCCATCTCGTAGGCCATAACCCTAACAAAATATATTTAATGTCTGAAATAATGTTGGTTCTACGGTCGATTTTCTTTAGTTTACGGGACGAAAAACCTGAGTTTCCGAAGAGAAAACCCGCTTCTCCGTGCTAGAGATCGACTAACTCGGAAACGGGTCGAAAAAAGGCTTAGAAAAATTTCCTCTAGTCGTCGACTAGATTCAAAATCAATTCTTTCTTCATACCTTTAAGCGCTGTGGTGTGCAAACGCACAGCAACGAGTCAACCAGGAGTCAATTATATATATATATATATAATTGTCTCTCAGGGCTTCCATAGGCTACGAAGAGCGTCACCTAGGTGGCGGAGAAACCCTGACTACCATCCGTTGTATATCAGGGCAGCTCTGAATATATCGAATAAAGAGCTGTGGACCAGTGGTTTTGGGACTGGCGATCCCATGTGAATATATTGCCATTCACCAACCTCGCACTTTGCCAGTGTGGTGAATTTATGGCCTAACCTTCCAAGATAAATCGACCGAAATAAAATGACTCTCATTCCCTGGAGGCTGGATTGTTACTACCTATGGCAGCAAGCAGTTAAACATGAAGGCAGAGGGTGCTACAAATCCCCTGGGTAACCAGATCATGCTACCTTTGGAACATTAAGCTGTAGGACTCTGAGCAGTGAAGCACGGCTAACTGAACTAACTAAAGTGCTAAAGAGACTAAAATGGGACAGTCTTGGACTGTGCAAAGTCAGGCGTAATGGTGAAGAAACTCCTCTTTTAAAAAATTGAGACATTATATTTTAGAGGGCAAGATAAGTAGATCATTACATTTACTTAGGACAACAGATATCAATGGAACAAAATATCACGGATGAAATTAAAAGGTGCACGATGCTTGTGGAAAGCATTTGGAAAATTACATTCAATATTCAAAAGCCAACTACCATTATTCCTGAAGAGAAAAGTTTTTAGCCAGTGTATTCTTCCTATACTGACATATGGCTGTGAAACAGACACTGAATGCAAAGGAAATTCAAAAATTAAGAACCACACAATTTAGTATGGAAAAAATAATGCTTGGTAACACAAGATTGGATAACAAAAGGAATACATGGATAAGAAATCAAACCAAAGTCTCTGACATCATAGGAAGATTGAAACATCTGAAGTAGCAATGGGCTGGGCATACTGCTCGAAGACAAGATCAACGATGGACAAAAGAAGTACTGGATTGGATTCCACGAGAGAAAAAATGACCACGACGCCGACCTAAACCACGGTGGATTGATATCATCAGATTTGCAGGAGTGACATGGAAAAAGAGCCATGGACAGGCAGTTTTGGAGTAATCTTGAAAAGGTCTTCATCCAGCAGTGGATCGACAATGGCTGCTGCTTATGATGATAATTGTCTGAAACAAGTCACGCTATTTCAGACAATTATATATGTATGTACACACAGGTTGAATATCTACACTTCTCGGGAGAAGAACGAAAAAAATTTCCCTTGTCAGACATCGATTAACTCCGTTAGCAGTTTAAGAAAGGCTTAGAAAAAGTTTCTCTAGTTGTTGACTAGAACCAAACTGTTTCTCTTCTTGCAACTAGCTACTAAGAATGGAAACACCATTTCCTACACTGCCACTCTAGCAATAAGAGTAATCCTTTCCATTCCTGCCACCTAGAATCAAGTCCGGATTAGAAGTTGGGAATAATCACATTATATGCTTACCCTAAATGAAAAAATACAATATTTTAGCTAGAGACCACAGGTCAGTTATGTCTTCTACAATAAATGATTACAGACATTAAAAATATTGTCATAGGGTTAGGGACCACGAGATGGCACTTGTTAGCCATCTCTTCAATGCGTGCCGAATAAATTCGTGATAGCCTTGGGTAAGCTATCTCTGATTGGCTATCAGTAGATTGTACTGTCCACTCAGTTTCCAAAAATTAGATATGGCTAAACGGCTTCGCCTCCTCCCTACACATGAATAGAAGGCGTTAGCTTATTTTTTTTAGAAAAATATTGAGAAAAGTAAGGCTGAAATCTAAAACTGTGTGGACTCTACATACCTCCTACTTTAAATATTCCTTCTCTGAAATCCGAGCTCACTCAGAAGCAATACCATCATGATCTCAAAGTGGAGAGACACAGGCAGTTTCATATTTGTTATGAAACACAAAAATTTACTGAAACGTATTCAACCTTTCTGCGCGAAGGAGATCAACTGCAGTTACAACTATTCTTGAAAGGGGGAAATGAATATTAACGTATTAAACAAACCAGCTAACGCCTATTAATGCTCTGTTGGGAGTAGGCAAGGCGGTTTTAGCCCTACCCAACTTTCGGAGACTGAAGGGATAGTTCAATCTCCACTTGTAGCCAATCAAAGATAGCTCACCCAAGTATATGACTAATTACACATGGCACCGGTGAAGAGATGCAGCTGAAGGTAATCCCACCATGTTATGTTTATACTCTTAACAAATGTTTTTTTGTCTGAAAAGTTCTCCGCCTAACAATGAAAACACGAATTTATAATTAACTTATTTATTTTTCAACATAATCTCCCTAAAGACTAATACATTTATTCAAGCTATGCTCCAGTGCTATTATCCCGTTCCTGTGTTTCTCAGTAAGATCTACAAAATCCTACACTACAGCTGTAATCACTTCTTGATTCGAACAAAAAAGCTGACCAGCGAGGAAGAGTTTTAGTTTTGGGAAGAGACAGAAGTCAGAGGGAGCCAAATCTGGGGAATAGGGTGGATGTCCCAACAGGTCCTTTTTTGCAGATCCCTTAATTTTCCCACTTCGAAAACAATTTTGTAGCAGGTGCATTTCCTGATGAATTTTTTCTTCTGCAAACTAGGTCTTTTCACACGAATTTTTTCATCTAGACTGGTTAAAACATCGGAATATTTCCCAGTTATTGTTTTACCCTTTTCAATATAATTAATAAATAAAAGGCCTTTAGCTTCCCAAAACACCGACCTTTCCTACTGATGGAACCAACTTTGTCATCTTTGGCACTGAACAACCGGCTTCTGTCCACTCTTTTGACTGCTGTTTGGATTCTAGTGTGTAATGGTGAATCCAAGCACCATTGATAGTAATAAATCGACGCATAAAATCAGTTTTATTCTTGTTAAAACGCTCCAAGCACTGTTGAGATTTTCATGCATGTGCGTTTTTGATTTACTGTGACCAAGCACAGCACACACCTTGCACAAAGCTTTTTTTTTTTTTTTTTTTTGTAATTCTTCATGCAAAATATATCCCATACGTTCTTTTGAAATGCCTAGGGTCTCAGCAATGCAATTTCACGCACTTTGACTCGCCGGGTTATCCAATACCATATCGTGCACTGAGCAATGATTTCTGGTGGTGTTACACTTTTTTGGATGTCCTTCACGTGGATCACCTTCAAGGCTAGTACAGCTGTGTTTAAACTCGGCAGCTCATTTCTCTCAATGTCGAAAACGAAGAAGAGTGCCCATTAACTTTTATGAATTTCTTTTAACATTCTTTTACAAAGAATTTTATAACTGCACAATACTCCCTTTTATCCATTTCGAGGGTTACAGACAACACTTTTGCTTCACAGTTGTAAAAAACAAACTGCTTGATAGAATGAGAATGACTTGCAGTTTCACATGGATGCTTATGACAGATGTACCAACTTAGAAAAAAAAAATTCTTGCTGACAGTAAGTATTGCCATCTATGGTTGAAGGCGAGACCTTTTCAGACCACCCTCGTATTTTGTATTCTCTTGTTGATTTTGTTGAGTTTATGGGACGAAAACCCCAAACCTTTTTCAGATTTCTTTTATTATCCAACTAGAATTATTCAATCTTCATGCATGTAAAGAAAATTTTCTAGTTTCTGCTTAATTTACATGAAGCTCAGAAAACTGAACGTATGCCTCAAATGCAGATTAAGAACATTACCTCCTGTCTACATATTTATGAGTGAGGGAAGGGGGTTTGCATTGAACTGTTGATGCTCATCAAAGGTAGAAATTGGTTCTCATTTCTATGGGAAATGAAACAGCATAAAATTTATTTTATTAACAGTAGGGAAAATCTCTTATACTAGTCCATTAAAAAGAATAGAGTGGAAGAATCAAGTAGACCATGTATGTATGCCTGAAGTTACAAAAGCTAAAAATAGGTTGTGATGCCCTTCACATTTTCATTTCGCCAAGGAGCAATACTCATTACTACTCCTTGCAGAAATGTGTCAGCATACTCAGTGAGTATTGATTTCTTTTATACAAAAGACATATGCTATTTAATAAATGTAAGTTAATGAATATGAAAAGTTTTAATCTCATATACATTTGTATAAAATAAGTGGTCCAACAGCTGCTTAGACTTCAATTACATGATGTTTTTAGCTCACACAAATTTTCCGAAATCAGTGAGCCGTCATCCGTCATCTTTTTCCATCACCAATCGTTGACCTCAGAATGATTTCATGGCACCAGGATGAGAGAGAGTATGGTGGACTGTTGCTATCATATTGTGATTCTATAAATTTACTGATCTAAATTTAAAAGTTTTACGGACGTTTTGAAGATTCATCGTTAAAAAACGATTTTTGTCGAGAAAACACCCAACTTCTCTGTGCTAGTAGCCAATAACTCTGGAACAAGCTGAAAGAAGATCTTGAAAGATTCTTTATTCACCAACTAGAATCGAATCGAAACTATATCTATCTCTATTCTCATGACGTAGACTTCAAAATTCATAAACTAAACTTCAAAAGAATATTGATGACATTCGAAGTTTGTTTAGTGATCAATAAAGTAATGGTCTTCCTCATAATACAAAGCTGCTAACCCTTTTAATGAACTTCAAATTAATGTAAGTTATAAACTCACACCCTGGATGTCTGTTAATATATAAACAGTGATTCTAGAATCTTGAATTCATACCTTCAAACTATTCTTCTGTGGGATTCTGACAACCACATGTGAACTTCAAGCTAGCAGAAACTCAATCCTGACTTATTCTGAAATAACCAGATAAGACTTCTCTTTGAACAATGACATTCAACCTTTCTTTGCATGATAGCATCCTATGCATATGGGAAATTAAATTTTCTCTCTCTCTACTTCCTTTACTTCCAATTATTTCTATACAAATTCATCTAACCATTAAATACCACTCTCATGGGATGATGTTCCTTAACAGCTTCAAAAAAAAAATAATAAATAAAATAAAAAAAAAAAAAAACTTGACTCAGCAAAGAAGAGAATAATTAGATTAAAGACCTACTTTTCAATATCTTTGAACTTTTCATAGTATTCAGTTTCTGAAGTATGTATATCTTAGATATTTCTAAGATACATTACAACTGATATCAGGAATTCTCTTACTCTAAACCTTAAGAGATGCAGCAGCAAATCATCCCCTATTCAGAATTCAACAAACAACTCACAAAATAAGTTTTTCCACTTCATTCATTTTTCTGATGTCCTTTGAACCTACACTCCCTTCAAGCATTTCATAGGAATTACAATCCAGAATCAAGTTTCTTCTTTCTCAAACTTTTTTTTTTTTTTTTTGCTGATACACAGTACTATTGCAGTATAATTAAGACTCTTTTGTAAGATCACTCTTAAAAAAAAACAAGTCAAAGTGCTCAGGAACAAACCAGACTCTGAAGGTAGTTACTAAAAGCATATTTGCAGAAAGTTAAGATGTTTGGAATATAAACTGATTAAAATAATATGAGACAGTGTTATTTTGTCTGTTTATTACACATCCAGCCTGTATGCAAGATGTTTTTAAACTGAAGCAAGATAGTTTCACCAATAGGTGAAATTATCTCGCCTTCAGTTTAAAAGCTCTTATAAAAGGTTATTCACATCTTAGACAGCATTTGAACTCAGTTCCTTCCAAAGAACATCAGTACCACTGCACTGGTAAAGTTACCCCTGATGGTTACTGATACATCTCCACAATCATATCTTCAAAATAGTCCCAAATTCAATATAACAATATTCTAACTAATTTTGAACAGTTTACAGAGATCAAACCAACTTTATGTTATATTCACTTTGGATACCTGAATTGACATTAGAACATCTAAATGCTAACATTCACCATTTAAGTAGCACATTTAAGGTACGATTATACATGAACAGTGAGCAATGTTTATGACTGTTGGTCACATAAATGTAGGTCTCATGTCACACAGTTTTATGTCCGTAATTTGTAATGAGTTCTTCTCAGAGCATTCAAAGAATGCAGAGAACTGACCAAGGCTTCTTGCATTATCTAGCTGCTCTTCTTGCTGCTTTCAGTATCTAGCTAAATACTTAAGTATTTACTTAGATACTGAATGAAAGAGAATGGGGTGGCAATTTGAGATTTAGCCAACCAAATTGTATTCATACTATCTTAGATGTTAAATGATGATACAATATGATCATTTCAAGCTGGCTGCGGATATCGCCCAGTTAAACTAAGCTCCTGCTGTTTTCATCAGGAAACCAGGGCAAACAGTACAAAATCAGCTACTAGAACAAGTCCCAGAACACATCTCAACTAAACATCAGCAGAGTTCGCAGAAGAATTCGATAAGTACCAGATCGACATAATAGGCATGACTGAAACAAAGACAAAAATGGGCAAGATCTTTCTAAACAAATACAAAATGTTATATTCAGGCAAAAACAAACAGAAAAATAGAGTAGCCATAGTATCATCATCATCAAATTCCTGATATATATCCTCAAGGGGTGTATTGGATATGATAGTACTACATGAAAACTTACATCATTACTAACCTCCTATCTAGAATTTTCCTCCAAATCAATTTGTTACCTGACAAGAGTCCAACATTATCAGATCTTATATTTCTGACTTCTAAGGCACTTTTTACTTTATCAATCCACCTATATCTTGGTCTTCCTCTGGGTCGTTTTCCTGCCAACCTGACAGAGAACACTTGTTTTGCTAATCTTTTCTCGCCCATTCTATTTAAGTGACCATACCACTTGAGATTAGCTCTGCTAACGCATTCCTGGATGCTGACAATGTCAAGTTCTTTCCTAATATCCTTGTTTTTAATATGATATTGCCATTGATGCCATTTGTTCATGCCCCTAATCTTTCTCAGGACTCTCATAAGCTCCATAAGTTAAAATTAGCTTGAATACTGTCTTGTATATCGCTAATTTAGTGTTTTAGCTAATTTCACTCTTATTCCATATAAATTTATTCACTTGACTTCCTACCATACCAGCTTTGTTGATTCTGTTGTCTATTTCCATATTTAATTTACCACCTTCACTAAAAATTATGCCTAAATAGCTGAAATGTTTTATTCGTTCTATTGGTTCTCCATTCACAATGCAGTTGATATTTTCAGTGTTTCTGCCTATTTTCATTGTCTTTGTCTTTTTAATGCTGAACTTCATACCATATCTATTACAGCAGCAATTGAATTTAGTCAGAGAATCTTGCAGACTTGTAGCAGATTTATTTAGAAGTATAACATCATCTGCATAAAGCAAAGAGCTGAGATTAACATCTCCAATTTTGATATTATGTTTAATACCACTTTCCTTCATAATGTGATCCATATAGATAATGAATAACAGAGGGGATAATGTGCATCCTTGTCTCACACCAGATTTGACATTAAACCATCTTCCTGTACTTCCTTCAATTCTAACCGCTGACTTACAATTCAAATAAGGGTTTCGAATAACTTCTGTCTTGGCACCTTGTCATGTGCCTTTTCCAGATCTAGAAAACTTAAATACAGATCTATTATATTTCCATGATTTCTCAACTATCTGTCGTAAAGTGAAAATCTGATCCTGACAGTCTCTATTTGGCGTGAATTCAGCTTGTTCATAACCAAGCTTCTCTTCCACAATCCTTCTCAGCAGTTTCTCAAGTATACTTGCATATATCTTACCAGGAACACTCATAAGAGAAATAGCTTTGTAATTCTCACATTCAGTTTTATTTCCCTTTTTATATATGAATAATATGAGAGCTCTACTCCAATCATCTGAAATTGGTCCCTCTGTCCAGGCCTTCTGAACTATTCAGTGCAGCCACTGTAAAACTTTTATACCTCCATACTTCAGCATTTCTGGTCGAATATCATCTACTCCTGCTGCCTTTCCACATTTCAAGCTTTTGATGGCTTTTCTCTACTTCAGGTATGGATATGTATTCCTGACTGCATGCCTGGTCAGTGTTGTTTACTACTGTGCTGTCATGACTGCTTGTAGCAATTTTTCGAAGTAGCTATAGTATTCAACACTAAATATGAGGATAATCTTCTTGAATGACAGGCAATATCAAGTACTAAGGCAAGTGATGTTAAAATTATTAGCCTCTACATACAAGTTGCCCTGTTGTCAAGTTACTTCATGTGCAAACTTTGTTTGCTTACACTTGGATAAAGGATTAAATCAAGAATATAATTTATATTCTTGATTTAATTAAAGATTTAATTAAAGATAAATTAAAGATTTATATAAATCTTTAATTTATATCAAGTAGAGTGATGTGGACAATTATCAGAATGGGGAAATGGAGTGAAACTTATTTGTGCCTATGGTCCCACAGAAGGTTCTATTAAGGATGAACAGGAAAAGTTGGTCCTTGCCAGATATCTAATCAGCACAGTAGGAAATGATTGAACAGACAAAGAAATGTTTTGGGAAAATTTGGAGAAAAGAACAAAACTAATAATAATGGTAAGGGTCTGCAGATTTCTGTTCAGGACATAATTATATGTTTCAACATGTAATTATGTCCTGTTTCAACCTAACACCATGTTTCAACATAAAAATGTGCCAAAATTCACATGGAGAGAAGATTCAAGAAATAAGAAGTCTTACTATGTTATAGATGATAGCAATGTTTTCCAACTGGTTCAAGACACATTTGAAATGGAAAGTGATCACTATTTAGTTTTGAGAAGGATAAAATTGAATTCATATTGAAAAAAAAAATGAAATTTTTAAAACTATTTAGAGAAAAAATGAAAATTTGAAAACAAGAAACAAAACTTATACAGTCAGTTGCAAATCCTGAAGAAGACACTGATTCAGAGGCTAAGGCTGTCTGTAAGGAGAGAAAATATGGTGGACTCAGGAAGTTAAAGAGGAAGTCAAGGAAAGAAGAAAGCATATCCAAGTTCCTGGCACAAATCAGCTTGTGCTCTTAGAGAATACAGAGAAAAATGTATGGAAGCAAAGCACTGTGTAAAACTAGCTAAAAAAGTCTTGGGAAAACTTTGGTAAGAACAAAGAAAATAAATATTAGGAAGGTGGCTAAATGTTCTGGAGACTACTGAAAAAGAAATCAGAGATAATAAAGGTGACATGAAAACTGGAGATAAAGATATGTAATTACTATGAAAGACTCCTAAATGAAACAAGCAGTGACAGTATGATGGTAGAAAACACGAGGCAGCTGGAGTAGATGATATTCAATCAGAAATGCTCAAATACAAAGGTATAAAAAAGTTTTATAGTGGCTACATTGCATAATTCAGAAAGCCTGGTACGAGGATCGAATTCTGGATGATTGGAGTAGAGCTCTCATAATATCCATCTATAAAAAGGAAATAAAACAATGTGAGAATTACAGGGATTTTCTTTACTGAGAGTTCCTGGTAAGATTTATGAAAGAATACTTGAAAAACAGCTAAAAAAAAATTGTGAAAGGGAAGCATGGTGAAAAGCAAGCTGGATTCAGGCCAAATAGAGGGATCAGATTCTCACTTTAAGATGATAATGGGACATTATATTGAGTTTTACGTAGTCTGTCTAAGCTGTAAGTCAGCAATTAGAATTGAAAGAAATACAGAAATAAGGAAAATGGTTCGATGTTTAAATCAGGCATGTGAGAATTATGCATATTATCTTGACTGTTATTCAATAACTATATGTGATCACATTATGAAGGAAAGTAGTATTAAATCTGATAACAAAATTGCAATTTTAATCCCAGCTCTTTACTTTAAGCAGATGATTTTATAATTCTGAATAAATCCAGTACAAGTCTTCCAGATTCCCTGAATAACTGTAGTAATAAATTTGGTATGTAAATCAGTAATAAAAAGACAGACAATGAAAACAAGCAGAAAAACATTGAAACAACTGCATCCTGAATGGTGAACCTATAGAACAAGTAAAAAATATTTCAGCTATTTTGGCATGATTTTTAGTGAAGATGGCAAATTAAATATAGAAATAGACAACAGAATTAGTAAAGCTAGTATGGTAGGAAGTCAGCTGAAAAAAATTTATATGGAATAAGAAAGAAATTAGTCAAAACACTAAATTAGTATACAAGACAGTGTTTAAACCAATTTTACCTTATGGTTTAAACCAATTTTACCTTAATTAATTTTACCTGAGAGCTTGGTTAGAATAAAACACTTGGTCAAAGGCAGAAGACCTGTGATATGAGAGTTCTGAGAAAGATTAGCAGAGTGAATAAATGACATCAAATGGCAGCATCACATTAAAAATGAGGATATCAGAAAGAACTTGCCATTATTAAAATTCAGGAAGGTATTAGTAGAGCTAATCTCAGGTGGTATGGTAACTTAAATTAGTTTTGTTGTATCCATTATACCTCAGATTATTCAATTCATTTAACAAAAGGTAATCAGAAGAGCAGATTGTATGAGCTCTCTATGTACTAAACTCTTGATAATACCCATTTTCTGTAAATAATGGTGTGAGGACAAGTGAATGCATCTGCCAGTAAAGGTTGGTTTCTGATAAAGTGAAAATTTAACATGACCAGGTGATTTCGTATATGGTTGTTTTGTTGATAATATATTTGCAGTCTTGTACCACTGAGGTGAGAATTACTACAGTTCCTGGAGAAAAACTCCTTGTACTCCCATATCAAGTTCCCTACTGAACACGAATTCAATAATCATATATATATACCTTTCTAAATACCTTTATAGTTTGAAACCCCAAAGGTCATGTTGAATTTTCAGTTTATCAGGTACCTTGCTCATGTCATCTTTGCTATTTTGGACAGACTTGCCTTGATTAGAATCAAAGAACATCAAGACTATATTACATTTCTGGAATCCAACAATGTCTGGCCTTGCTGTTCTCACACTAGGCACAGAGTTCTTTGGAAACTGATAAAACTTCTTTATTCCAGCAAGTTTAAATTTGAGTCTTTTCCTTGAATCTACAAAATTCTACAAAACCTTCCTCAACTGCTCAGTGTGCATGCCAATCTCTAAGTTTTGGGATCACTATTAATTGTTCGTAATTTTTTTTTATAATTATTTTCAATTTTTTTTATCTACACAACTTTTACAATTGTTTCTTTGAACTCTGATAATGTAATCATATACTTCAACTGTGACCGAAACACGAACTAATATGTGCATGCTTCATGACTCATTATCATTCACATTTTGAATGTAGTTAATGGTCAGACTCCCAGATGATGTCCACATAATGTTGGATGAAATATATTGAAGTTTTTGAATAAAATTCTATATATTTTTTGTTATTACATGTGTAAGCTGTGAAAGTTTTTATATAGATAACACTATGGTTTATTGGCTAAAATAGACAAAAAAGACCAGTTCATAAGAAAGGAAACAGACAAGAATGAAAGAATTAGCACCCAATTATTACTAGGAGGGGAGGGGATGGAAAGTTCTGATAAAACCTAGAACAAAAATGATATTAAGAAGGGGTATATTGTGGAATTATAAAGCTGGTGATTATGACAAGCTGAGAAGTCAGCTTTAAGCAGTACCATGGCATGAAAATTTGGAGGGTGAGAGATGTTGATGGTGCATGGAAGGTTGTCAAGGTGTGTTGAAAGAAAGCAGTATTAGACTGTATACCCAGTCAGGAAGATAAATCAAGTAGGAGTAAGATGGATGAATAGTATTATTAAACAGGAGGTGCAGATAAAAGATTGTGGAGAGAGAATAAAGAAAAAGGTGATAAGTTTACATGTGAGTAGTAGTAGTAGTGCAAGGGACAGGCAAGGAGGATGACTTGCACAGTAAGTAAGGCCAAAGCTAATTATGAGCCCAAAAGAAATCCTAAGGAATTCTTTTGTTATGTGGCAAGTAAAAGGAGAAATGATTATGGAAGGATGACTAAAAAAGTGTTGATGGTAAGGAAGTAACAAAAGCAAATCAAATAGTTGAATTACTAAGTGATCATTTTGCAAAAGTATACATCGTGACTGTGATATTTCAATGCCAGATTGTGTCACTGACTGATGGGAGAACAGACATGGAAGAAATAAAGGTGCTTAGGATATTGCAGAACCTTAATGCAAACACTGCCATTGGGTTAGAAGGCATATTGGCCCATGTGTTATGAGAATGTGCAAAATAATTAATGCCTCCTTTGACAAAGCTGTTTAATTTAAGCCTCAACTCTGGTATGGTTTTCCAACAATGGAAAGAGGGGAAAATAATTCCAAAGAGGTTCTAAGACAGAAGTAGCAAATTATAGGCCAATTAGTATATCAAAAGCGGTAGTTAAGGCTTTGGAGAAGTTGGTAAAAATCAGAATTAGGGAGTGGGTGAAGAGAAATATGATACTTTATAAGTATCATATTTCTCTTCACCTACCCTTCACAGAACCAACATATGGTTCTGTGAAGGGTAGAGCAATAATACTGGAGACTCTGCAAAAGCATTTGATAGGATTCCACATGGAACTCTGTTGCATAAATTGGAGCAAATGGGAATGGATCTGAAGTTGGTGATTTGAGTTAGAAGGCAGCTGATGGAGTCCAAGATAAGGCAGGTGACTAGTGGTGTATGGTCCAGTACTTAGTTCTCTGTTGTTAATTTGTGTGCATTAATGATATTGGAAATAATTTGATGGGAAATATCCACTTGTTTGCTCATAATGCAAAACTGGGAAGAGCCATAGTCAATGAAGGTGATATAGAGATTGCAGGATCAGTTAAATATGCTGGCAGTATGGGCAAGGTAAATAAATGGTGCCGGTTTAACATGGCTGTGTAATGATGCACTTTGAGAGGATGAGGTCATATGCTGTGTACTATATTAATAATTTTCCATCAATGGAAAGAGGGGAAAATAATCCCAAAGAGGTTCCAAGACAGAAGTAGCATGGAACGTCAACTTCTGGCATTGAACTGCAAGAAGTTGACAAGCCAAGGGACATGGGAGGTGATTGTGGACAGAGAATTGAAGTTTAGAGGGCATATTGCAAAGGCAGCCAAAACAGCACATAAATGGTTGTTGAACACATTCACAATCAGGAATAGGATAATTGTTCCATGCCACATCTGGACTATTGTGCACAGATTTCCACCACTTCTTCATCAAGGAGTGGAGAGGATTCAGAGGTTAGTGGGTGACAGACTGCAAAATGCTTCCTGTGAGAATAGATTGCAAGTCTGTGGTCTCCAAAAACTAGCTGACAGACCTAAGAGAGGATATATGATAGAAGCATATAAGTTATTAAAGTGGTTTTATAGGATTAACACTGATGACGTTTTCGTTTTCAATATAGTGCAGGAGGGGAGAGAATACTTACATAAATTTATGGAATTTATGTAAGAGTGAGATTAACAATGGTGTTTGGTCTAGATTTTTTGCATGGAAGATGGTGAATGGGTGGAATGCATTGCCAGATGTGATTGCGAGTGTTTCATCTGTGAACGAGTTTAAGGAGAGGTATGATAGGTATTATGTGAATAATTGCTAGTGTGTCAATATAGGATTGCCTACAATGAGTCTTCTGACCCAATGGAGACATATATTTTGGCAACATCTAGGAAGACTATGTACCTAGGAACATAGGAAGACTATGCATGCTGCTTCCAGTTGATGTCAGTTCCATCAATATATAATAATAATAAAATATGCAGATATGAAACGTACAATGTCAGATGAAACATAAAAAAATGTCAATTAAAATCAATTAAACAAAAATAATCAAGATAAAAAGAAAGACAGAGGAAGTAACAATTGCCATGTAAATAGTTTTAATTATTAAGTTCACTGATTAAATCTAATTTAAAGAATAATGCAACAACTTGACACAGAATCAAAGTAAGTTAGACAATGACTAAATTGAGGGGGGGGGGTAAATTATCAAATGAAACTAAACCTATGAATCAATCAACATTCGAACTACCATTTCATAGAGTTCAGACAGAGCAAACATAGAAATTGAAATTACAACCTGATACTATTGAAATAGTATTAGATATAAAGCATTAAAATGGTTGATATATTTCATCCATGTGTTAACTGTTCTGGCAGAATGGATTGATTAGACCTGTGGTCCTTTACCTCTGTCAGATTTGTGATGAAACTGCTGGATTAAGGAATGTTAATGAGCACTTGGCTTGCCCACTGTGGGTTACTGACTAAAAAAAAAGTTCAGTATTTCAGCATTTTTTTTTACATTTGTCCTGAGATATTTGTTTGTTTTAATCTATTACTAGATGGTAAACCATAATGGACTTGAGATTTTATTTTTCACTGAGCCTTTGGCTCCCTTTGGTCTTCTTGCAGTGGGTTTAAAAAGCTTACCTGCTCAGTATGGTTTTGGGACATTTATATTTTATTATTATTATTAAAAGGGAGGCCACATACAGAACACACTAATTATCATACTTATTCTTGAATTCATTCATACTGCTTGCATACACAACATCCAATGGCAATCTATTCCAATTATGCACCACTCTATGAGAGAAAAATCTAGATCTCATTCCCTTCTTAGCAGCATTCATTCTCAGCTTCCAAGGATGCCCTCTTGTCCTTTCCTCACTCCTCCATAAAATGAAAAATTTCATCAACTGAAATCCTGTATGACCCTTTTAGAAGCGGGATGTCAACTACATAGATGGCAAAGAGCAGAGGTGATAGTAGGGAGCCTACAGGGATACCTGCTGTGATTTTGTATTTAGATGATCTAATTCTCTAAATTGTACATCAATGATCTTTGAGAACATAGGAAGATATGAGATCGTTGACGTACAATTTGGTAAGCATGACCAGTCATAGTGGGAATTTGGCCTGCAGGAGTTTGAAAAGAAGCCCATTGTGCCATATTTTATCATATGCTTTGGCAACATCTAGGAAGACTACCTACCTATGTATGCTGCTTCCAGTTGATGTCAGTTGCATTCAATATGAACAGGTTAATGAGAGGGTTGCAGTAGGGAAGGTCACAAAGGAGTTATTGACTAATTTATATATCTGCAGTTGTGGTTATGGAACTGGAGCAATTAGTTAAGACTAAAATATAGAACTGGATTGAGAGAAATGAAATTCTCTATAATGTCAACATGAATGAATAAAGGGGTGGTCTAGCTTTAGTAATATTTTAATTTTATGACTAAGTAATGAATATGCTGGATCATGAGGACTTATGCACAGACATATTTTTCGATTTCAGAAAGACATTTGGCAGACTGCTGCAAGGAAAGTTAGTGTGCAAGTTGAGGAAAATGAGGATGGATAATAGATTATGAATAAGAAGATTTGAATAGTGTCATTAAGTTATATATATATGAGGTAATATTCCAGAAGATGAAAGTAGCTGGCATGCCAGAGGTTCTCTTCTTGGACCAGTGAAATTTACTGCAATAGCTCAACTGTTTAACTGATTTGTTAATACTATTTCATGTAGACTGATAGGGGTTATTCACTTCTTGCACAAAGTTGGGGAGAGTCATAAGAAATTATGAAATTCCTTCATGAAGATTCAACAGATTTAAATCTGGACAGAAGAGTGAGGCTACCATGCTAATAAGCAAGTGTTCGCATGTTGGAGTGCAGAAGCACACTGTACTGGTGGAAATGTGTACCAGAAAGCTACATGACAGAGTGCAGTTGTTTGAGAAACACAATAGTCTTCCATGGCCAGTTCACTCCACATTTCAACTGAAAAACTATGAAATGTATTCACAACATACAATAAGGGTACAAAGCATGCCACTCTCATCAAAATAACTAAAGGCATTATTACTGCAGGAATGGATTCTAATTATCCCAGATATCTATAAGGGACTACTAATGGAATAATTCATACTATGCTGATCTTGTGCTATTAAGTGGATGTTCTAATAATACCAAGGTAGGGTGTTTAATTTTCTTGCTGGCAAGTATATCTCTACATTAATTGTGATTAGTACTTCTTTTATATTGTCACATTTTGTCCAGTTCAGATTTCCACAATATGCTTAACATTTCGTAAACAACTGCAATAAAACAAATAAATATAAAAACTTTTTTGGAACTAATATCACAGATAAGAAAAAATTTTTGTGTGCTAATGCTCTCTAAAAAAATTATGACACAAGTAAATCTTGTCAGTTTCCACAAAGCAGCTCATAGAGGCATATTTAATCTGACCATTGCCTAGAAAAATACCAATACAACACTAAGCTCTGCTGCAGACACAGCTCATTTAGTAGACATGTTTCAATTTATTATGAAGTTGATACAATAAGTATGGTCCATGGGCTGTATACTTCAAGGTCATTGAAATTACTTATTAAAATAGTTATTTCACAATAGTGTAAAGGATATTAAAAAATTCAATATTTCAAAAACAACGGAGTTAAATTAAAGACTATACATCTGATTAAATAAAAAAAGCAAACCTTCATTTCAAATAAATAAATGCTTCTTTGGAACAAGTGCTTCAATAACAAAATGTACCACATATTCCAATATGGCACACGAGATAAGAGCAAACACATTACTTAAAGGCTAATAAACAGAGGTAGAAATGTTCTCCATAAAATAAATATTTTATGACCTTTTTTTTTTTTTTTTGGTGGAAACAATATAACAGTCCGTTTCTGATCTGATATTTGAAAAACGAAAAAATCCACATTTCCACCAATCTATATTCAGTTATCTATAGATACAGGATCCAATAATGATATAATGACCTGTACCACAAATCCTGTTTGAAGCTTTGCTTCTTCAATTTTCATCTTATCATGCAACAGTCGACCACCAAAAAACCATCTCTGCCGGGAAGGATCAATACCTTCTACAGCCTGTAGACGTCGCTTTGCATTGAGCACTGTTTCCCCAGTCCGTACAGCCATCTTCATATCTCTACCAATAGTAGACAGTCTAAATTTAATAACTATTTCTTCCCCTTTACCATTCCAAGGTTCACTTTCTGGAGCAGGAGATTCAGCTTCGCTACCTTCTTCCACAAGATTTATTGGGGCACTTAGGCAGTATATGGGCAATTGATATCGATTACCTAACTCATCATAGCAATCCATTAAGGTTCCTGAAATGAAAAAGTGTATGTGTGTATATATATATATATATATATAAGTAATAATCTGCTAATTAGATCAGTGATTATCATTCCTCAAAACCAAACTCTGATAGCAAAAATAGTTTTATTAAAAAAACCCATTTAGACTTACATGAAATCCAGACACACACATTGTCTGGTGTATTATAAACTAAAAATTTCATTTCTGTCAAATGTTAAGACTATCAATAACCAGTTTACAGATTTAGCATGAGCTGAAAAATGTAGACTAGATATTGCAAGTTACTCACAATATCTAGTGGTATTCAATATAACAGTAACGTTAAGCATATCACAGGAACAAAATACATTTATTAAGCTGCTGCTATTTTGTTGGATTTCAAAAAAAGCATATTCACAGACACTAACATCAAGTAATGGGGGAAACAATCCAAAATTGTAATAGACAAAAGAATTAGCATATCCTATCTTGTGTTCTCTAATGGTGGATAAAAGAAGTTTACAACTGTAAGTTGGAGCATCTCCCAATACAACCATAACCTGTTGAGATTTGGTGTGCTTCACATTGCTGCTAGACTAAAAATAGTTGTCACGAGTTAGAGAACTAATAACGATAACAACTATACAGCACTGTAATCTCTTCCTTGTGTGATGGCTGTCCCAAGTGTGGTGTTATGAAAAGAAAGGAACTTGTCTTCATCTAGGATTTTGACTAATCCTAATCAGGGATCAGTAAGAATCAAAGCATGATTCTTAATTATAAGGCAAAAAACAGGTACATGGTTCTGAATGATTCACAATTGTCTTGAGAAGTTTTTCATATAGTTCCCATGAAAAAAAATATGCTGAGAACAACAGCATATTAACTTCAGAAAGATTAACCTAATTTTCTTATCTTATAACTAATGTTACCCACACCCAATTTTTATAAAGTATTCAAATTTGTGGCATTAGTTGGTTTTGAAAAAAAAAAAAAACTGTTAAATAAGATGCTTACAATTTTCAATGTTGCTTTTAATCATCATCAAATTCTTGCCATGTACCCTCAAGGGATGTACAGTATATGATAGCTACATGAAAAATTTGCATCATTACTAACTCCCTATTTACAAGACTCCAACATTATCCGATCTTAATTGGTGCTTAAAAGTCAAAGCTGTAAAACTGAGAGGAGACCTCCACATAGCCTTTAAAGGGATGGGGAGAACCGACTAGGGCTTTGACCTAATGTCCAATCCTAACCTACTCGTGGTGCACCCTGTTAGGTATCTACCTGGATATTGAAAGAACAAGGATGGGCTGGCAATTTGGAATTTAGCCGACCAAATTGTATTCTTATTGGCTTAAACCAAAATATAAAATGATAATACAACATGACAGAATTGTTGCTTTTTTTCTTTGTTTATGTAATGGTAATAGAACATAAAATAAGTTAAAAATAAATTATATCTAAGCCTCTGATTTTCTACAAGATTGGTAAGTTAGTAAATTTTCTGCACCTATTATTATTATTAAGAGAGACCTCAGGGAGTCAGGGACTCATCAATGGAGGCCACATACTACACGCACCTGCTATCATACATATTCTTGAATTCATTCACACTGCTTGCACTCACATCCAATGGCAATCCATTCCAATCACGCACCATCCCATGAGAGAAAAATCTACCCTCCAGAATGTTACTAATTGAGATGGAAGCTGAGATTTTGAGATAAAACACAAGCCTGACAGAACGAAAACTACTCACTGATTCTGCTGAGTTTCATGTTTCCTTTTCAAATCTAAAGAATTTAGCTGTTTATTGTAAGATTACTATACTTAATACATGAACATGCCTTAATGATATATTCAAATATTCTTAAGTTCAGATTCATTTTCTGCATCATATAATTTAACTTGGACATGTTCATGCATCAGTTTGATGGAATTGTGTGCTTATTTCCAATTTTTTCTAAAGAATGAAAATATCATTTCTCATAGAAACAGTGGATGGGTGGAGGAAAAGAGAAATGACCCTGTATCTATCCATAGTACCAATACATTACAGATTTAACATTTTGCATAGAGATTTGACTGAATTCGGTCTTGGGATTTAACTGAGAGGAATTACAGTTTTCATTCTGGAGGTTATCAATTCTCTCTCTCCTCCTCTGTTTATTTTCTGTTTCCCCATTACAAAAGTAAAGGGAAAAGTAACAATTGGCAGTGAACCCATTTACTCCAAATCATCAGGATTATGAATGGGTCAGATTTTTTTTTCACCTATGTAAAACACAATTCAGTCTGTATGATTTAGAAGAAGCAGAACACACATGTAAGGAACCTAAAGATTTGTGTTCCCTATTTTATAGCCAAAATATATTTTATATATTTATTTTGTATGAACAGTGATAAATTTCTTTTGTGACTCAAGATTATACCAACACAATTTGGTTGGATTATGAACAATGCACCTAATAATATCAAGTAGGTGTTATCTGACCAACTGTTTTGTGAGATAAAAACACAAGTTTAAGAGGAAACACCATGGCACATCTGACTAGTATCTGCACCAGAAATGTTAAGTGCAGTACAGCAGCCATATGCAGCTCAGAAGAGACATGTATTCGACTCACTTAGGCCACTAAATATCTTGACAGGGTTATTTTCTTTTGGAATCCAGAACCATATTATTCATTTAATTAAGCAAATTAAATTAATTTCATTTTGAGAATTTGTAAATCTTTCATCAGAACCACTGAGAGAAGATGCCTGCATTCATGATTTAAAGATGCAATGATTCCTAAAGTATCAATATAACAAACTTATCCTACCCCATCCTCCAAGATGATGCAGCAATGAAACAAACAGTTCAAACTACAAACTGGATTATGTATATCAGTTGAAGGATGACTGGTTCTGCTGCCTTCAACAAAATACTGATGACTAAATAAGCTTTTAATCTCTATATACAGAATATGTTAATGATTTATAAGTATTTATAACTTAAGATTTATAACTACACATTTTATAAAGGGATTTCTTAAGGATGAAAGAAATGTGAGAGAAACCCCCCCCCCCACACACACAGCCTATAAGGAACATAAGAACAATTCTGATATGTCTAATCGTAACTTTCTCGCAGCATACTGTGTTATTAGGTATCTACATGGGTGAACAAACAAGCGTGAACAAGAAGGAACAATGAATAACTGGCAAGAATGGGCTGGTAATTGTCAGCCATTGCTGCCAGTTGAAATGACAAAACTTTATTTTGTATTGGCTGAGAACAAAACGATTAAAACAGGCAAGATTAATTTAAATAATAAATATTCTATTTCTTCTCAAGGATTACACATATGCATATTCCAGATTCAATGTTATTTCCATGTGGCAAGTGATTCTCTTCTCTTTTTTTTCTGCCTTAGGTTTATATTTATCTGCTTTATGTGGTCGCTGTTATCTTTCCATTCATCTGCACATGTGCTCTTTTCATTTATCTCCGTACTTATTGATTTTTTCCATTTAAATTAAAAATCACTTTTAATATGATCCAATTTTGTACATCATTTATTCTTATAAACTCATTCCTACTGCTTGTATTTTATTTTTATCTTTTTACCGTCTATTACTGAACCACAGTAGAGTTGTTGTTGTTATGTTCCATCGAGTCGTTTTCGACTGCTGGTGATCCCACGAACATACACTCTCCATTCAGATCTGTCCCTGACCATGTCTTTCAGAATTACCAGGCACACTCCCTCCTGCTTCCATCAACTTTAGCAAGCATCATCATCTTCTCCAGACTGTCATTTGCTCGCATAATATGTCCGAAGTATGACAATTTTTTCTTGATGATCATAGCTTTGAGGGAACAATCTGGCTTTATTCTGTCTATCACTGATTTATTGGTTTGCTTTGCAGTCCATGGTATTCTTAGTAAGCATCTCCAAACCCATAATTCAAATGCATCTATCTTCCTTCTTTCACTCTTTCTCAGGGCCCAACTTTCACATCCATACAGTACCACAGGGAATACCATTGCTTTCGATTCTGATTTTTGTTGAGAGGCTAATATCTTTATCTTTAAAGATCTTGCTTAAATTTGTCATTGCTTTCTTTCCGAGTAATAATCTTCTTCTAACTTCTTCAGTACAATAACCATCTTTATCAATTCGGGATCCTAGGAGCACAAAATTGTTAACCACTTCCATTTTCTCCCAATCTACTTCAAAATCATTAAGTTCACATTAAGACCATATTTAGCACTTTCTTCTTTAACCTTCATAATAAGTTCCTCCAAATCTTCTCTGCATTCTGCTAGCAAGGTGGTATCATCTGCATACCTCAAATTATTAATATTTTCCCCACCAATTTTAATTCCAACTGAAGATTCCTCCAGCCCTGCCATTCTTAAAATGTATTTGCTGTACAAGTTAAACAGGTACAGAGATAAAATACATCCTTGTCGCACCCCTTTACCTATTGTGAAATACTCAGTTTCTCCAAGATCTGTTTGGACAGTAGATTCTTGTTCATAATAAAGATTCCTCAGAAGGATAATGAAATGTTCTGGAATTCCCATTGGTCTTACATTTCACAGTTTCACATGGCTACAGTCAAAAGCCTTGCTATAGTCAAGGAAACAAAAGGTAGACATTCTTTTGATATTCCTGTGCTCTTTCTATTATCCATCTCATATTGGCGATATGATCTCTTGTTCCTCTGCCTTTTCGAAATCCTGCCTGTTCATCTGGCATTTCTCTCTTCATGAATGGTTCCAATCTTTTCTAAATGATCTTAAGTAAGACTTTACTTGCATGAGAAATCAGTGCTATAGTTCTGTAATTTTTGCACTCTCTTGCATCGCCTTTCTTCAATAAAGGTATATAAACTGATTTTTTGCATTCCCTAGGCCATGTAGTTGTGATCCAAATTCGCTGACATAGAGCTGTTAAAATTTTAACTGCCTCTTTTCCCAGGACTTTGAGCAGCTCCTCTTGGTGCCTTCTTACTGGATAGCTGTTGCAGTGTCCACCTCACTTCACTCTCCAGTGATACTGGCTGCTGTGTATAATCCTGCTCTTCAAATTTCTCGGTAATTTTGGAGTCCTTTCTGTAAAGGGCTTCTGTATACTCTTTCCATCTTTCTTTGATGACTGCAGCTTCTGAAGATATCCTTTGTGTTTACTTTTCAATACTGTCACCTTGGCACTAAACTTCCTTGTTAGTTCTCTGATCTTTTTGAAAAGATCTCTTGTTTTTCCTTTCTTGATTTGGTCTTTTATTTGTTGGCATTCCTGGTTAAAGTATTTTTTCTTGTCTCTTCTGGCTTGTCGTTGAAACTCTGCATTCAAATGCCGTACTTCCTGCAAATTTCCTGTGGCCTTCATTTTCCTCCTTTCCTGAGCAGTTTTGATGGCATCTTCTGACAGCCATTTGGACTTCTTACAAACTGTTGGAATATTCTTCTTTGCTTCTGTTTTAATTATATCTTTAATCTCTTACCATAGTTCATCTGGTTCTCTTTCACACAAATTGAGTGTGTTGAATCTGTTCTGTATGCTAATATTGTATTCAGCTGGTATGTTTCCAAGATCATATCTGATTGACATTTGTGTTGTTTTCAGTTTCCATAATTTCACATGTATCGTAGCCACTAATAACTCATGGACTGTTTCACAGTCTGCACCTGGAAAAGTCTTGACAGACTGAATTGCACTTCTCCATCTTCTTTGTCTAAGTATATAGTCAATTTGATTTCTGTATTGTCCATCAGGTGATATCCATGTGTACAATCTTCTTTTGTGCTGTTTAAAGCAGGTGTTAGCAACAAACAAAGAATTCTCTGCACAAAACTCAACTAGTCTCTTCCCTGCAGTGTTACGAATACCTAAACCAAAACGACCTGTTATTCCTTGTTTCTCAGTCTCTCCCAATTTTGCATTCCAATCTCCGATAAGTAGCCATAAATCTTGCTTTGGTGTTGCATTTATCACTTCTTGTAACTTGCCATAAAATTCTTCAATGGAAAAAAATGAGATAAATGATTCTGTCACTCAATGGATTATAATCTAATGCATACCTAGCCATCCTTTTCCTGAGTAAGATAGATACTCCATTTTTAAGACTTCACAGTAGAGTAGTAGCCATTATTTTATAAAATTTAGCTTATTTAACACGTTCGCTGCCAACTACGAGTATACTCGTAGTGGGTAAACCTGCTTCACAAGCCAGCTATGAGTATACTCGTATGACGCTTACCGCCGGGAACGAGATTATTGCAGTGACCTTGAAGAAGTGAAAATGCTTGGCTTGTGGGGCTAGCATCAAAACTGTGTATTCTCATAGACCGTATATGCTCTGTACAAGCCAACTACGAGTATACTTGTAGGACGCTTACCTCCGGTAACGAGATTATCGTACTGACCTTGAAGAAGTGAAATTGCTCGGCGTAGGGGAACAGACCATGCCGAAGTAGCGTGGCAGCGAACATGTTAAATAAAAATGATAAGAAAGTTTAATAAGCAGGATGATTTTTTCAGATAACATACATCAGCAGCTTTATATTAGTATTTAACACTAAAAGACTGATTTCTTGATAAGCAGGCATTCTCACATAGTGACGCAGGCAAATCTCAAAGAAAATTGGGCAATGTGACTGATTATGCTTACATCAAACATTTGTATAGAGGAAGTGGAGAAATTCTTATATATACAGGGTGTCTCAAAAAAATGTATGCACACTTCCACAGCTGATAACTCACTTAATTTTCGTTATTTTGCAGGTTTAATGGATTTGAAATAATGTGAAACCAGACTAAGCTTTGAGGAAAAAAATTTATCCTAAAATGCTACTGATAGTATGAAAACGTGGTGGAAGTGCAAAGACACTTTAGAAGAGAATTTCAACGAGATCCACCTATGAGACTTACTATCACTCGAATTAGAGATAAATTTGAAGAACATGGAACTGTTCAAAATGTCCATAAGCAACATTCAGGAAGACCACGAACAGCTACGAAGTCCGCAACAGAAGAAAGATTGATTGAAACATATCGTCAGAGTTCAAGAAAATCTGTGCGCAAGTGTCTCGTGAGATAGGTGTATCAAAATCAAGTGTCCAACGCATGTTGAAGCGCAGTCATTGGAAAAGTTACATTCCAAGAAGAGAACACGCTCTCAACGAAGATGATCGGATAGGAGAATGCATTTTTGTGAGTGGTACTTGAAAAAATGGGAAGAGGATGCACAATTTCCAAGACGAATTGTGTGGAGTGATGAGGCCACATTTAAATTAAATGGGTCAATTAACTGGTACAATTGCACTTACTGGGTACCTGAGAATCCGCATGTTATGGAGGAACATAATGTAAATTTACCAAGAGTGATGGTGTGGTGCGGCTTATCAGCACGCAGATTAACTGGACCATTCTTTTTCGATGGCACTGTAACTGGTATCAATTACTCGAACTTGCTGCATGAAGCTGTCATGCCACGTATTCAAGAGGACTTTTATTTTCAACAAGATGGGGCACCCTCACACTATCATCAAGATGTGAGGGCCTATCTTGATGAGAATCTACCCAACAGATGGATTGGAAGAAGAGGTTCTGTAGAATACCCCCCCCCCCCCCGTTCACCAGACCTCACACCAATGGACTTCTTCTTATGCAGATTTATCAAAGATAAAGTTTACACTTCAAAACTGGTAACAGTTAACGACTTGAAAGCAGCAATTGAAAGAGAATGCACCCAGCTACAAGACGAAATGATTCTCGGTGTTTGCAATTCCATTGCTGCACATTATCAGCGGTGCCTGGACCAGAACGGTCATCAGTTTGAATACAGACGTTGAGAGATGAAAAGTACATTTATGTAGTGTACTTTACAATGTAAAAATTAACTGTATTATAATAAATACCAACTTTATGATCAATCAAAGTGTGTAAACATTTTTTTGAGACACCCTGTATATATACATATATATATACTGGATCTTGTTGAAATGAAACTTAAGGCTTACAGAAATGCTCTGGGAAAATTTTAGAGAAAAATGGCAGAACTAATAATAATGATGAATATCTGCTGGATTTCTTATCTGGACAAAGACTACACACTTTTTTCCAGCATAAAGATGTGTACAAGTTTCACATGAAGATTATACAAAAGATATAAGAAAATTCTTATTCATTACATTATTATTGATCCAGGTGAAACAGGAAGTGATTACAGTACAGTATTGTGATGAAGGGAGAATTTGTAAGGCTTAAAAAAACAACAAAAAAAAAAAAAAAATCAGCTAACGCCTTTTTTTGTTCCCATATAGAGAGTAGGCGAGGCCGTTTTTTTTTTTTTTTTTTTAGCCCTATCTAACTTTTGGAGACTGAGTGGGCAGCTCAATCTCCACTGGTAGCCAGCCAATCAAAAATATCTGGCCCAAGGCCATTACTAATTAATCGGCATGCAGTGAAGAAGGCAGCTAGTAAGTGCCGCCATCTGGTGCTCCCTAACCCTAACACAATATTTTTAATGTCTGAAAATAGTGAGGGTTCGACGACCGATTTTCTTGAGTTTACGGGACGAAAAAACCGAGTTTCCAGGAGGAAAAACCCGCTATTCCATGCCAGAGATCGACTAACTCTGGAACCGGTCGAGAAAAGGCTTAGAAAAAGTTCCTCTTGTCGGCGACTAGATTCGAACGCCTTTCGTCGTGCGGTCAGGCACTGTAGAGTGCAAATGCCACTTCTACTGAGTTACACAGGCCCCTTTGTGGGGCTTTTCAAATCAAAACTGAATGGTTCCGAGACCATTTAAATGAACACTGAAATATATACAACTATTACTGGGAAAAAGTAAAACATTAGAAAAACAAGATCCAAACTTTAAGAGACAAGTGGAAAAATATGAAGAAAACAATAGCAGATGCACCAGTATGGTGAAGCTGCTAAAACAGAAAAATAAAGCTCTGCATGATGAATTAAAGGAAGTTCAGTTATAGGTAAAAAGGAGTTAAAAAAAACTAATGGGAGCACTTAGGAAAGAATAATTATAAAAAAGTTAAACTGTTCTGGAAGCTGCTTTTGAAGTTAGAAATATATTAAAGAGTAAAGAAATCAAAGATAAGAAGGAAATATAAATATGTTCTGGAGTAATTAATTTGAGAAATTATTAACTGGGATAATCAGTAACAGAGCAGTGTTAAAAATATCCAGGAAGAATAAGTTCTGAAATGTGATAAGGCAACTGGAGAAGAGGACATCAAACCTATACACTTTTAATGAGTGAGGATGGTGTCATAATATATACCACTATGTTGTCACATGTTGCATGTGATTAAATATGGAACTGAAATGAATGACTTAGCTACAGTGGATTTCAATGATTATTAAACAGCGGTAAACATTTCAATATGAATAACTTATCACTGATTCATCAAAAATGAAATGTATATAAGAAAAAATAAAAACTTGACTACCAGTAGGTAAGGTAATGCTGGCACCATCAATTATTGCCTGGGCTAATGCAAAATCATTTGTTTCAGCAGCATATGCTGCAGCTTTCAAAGCATCCCAAATTTCTTTGCGCCCTTCAAAAGCAGGAGCAGTATCCCAGAATTCATCTCTTTTACTGTGAAGTTGTCCTTCTGTTAAAGGCACATCGCTTTTCCACTTTGGTTTCTCATGCTTGAGTGGCTGATTTTTACCTATAGAAACTGCAAAAGAAGTTATCAGTTCAATTAATATTAAATTATGTATATGTAAGAAATGTCTATATTTAATTCTGAAGTTTGGTTTACAGACAAAAAGAATAAAAATCATCAAATTAAATGTGAAAACTAATTAGTACCACACCCCCACACACAAAATTCATAATGCAAAAAGTTTTTATTTAAATATTACTAACATATTGTAAACGTGTTACAAAAGTATTGACTACATTAAAAATGTATGATATTATTCAATTCATTAAAAATGTATGTTAATCATGAACCCAGTGACACTCCATTGATCACCTTCATTCTCCTGCATTTTACTTCAACCATATATTATTTCTGATATCTATCTGTCAGCTACCCTCCTATCCATGCTACCAGGTTCACATCCATTCCCATATGCTAAAACTTACATAATATATTTCCATGGAGTATTCTGTCAAACGCCTTTGCAAAGTCCAGCAGTATAAAGAAAACAACCATTTTCTTTATCCAACTCAACAGTCACTATTATAAAAAATGAATAAATTACTAAGGTAGGACCTATATTTCTATAATAAACACCTGCCAAATTTCTTCTCCCTTAATAGTCATCCTTACTAACATATTTTATCAAAAAGATAACTTCACTTGGAGAGTGTATAGACTTCCTTCTGCAAAAGCCTCTTGTATTCAATGACTTTTTTCAAAATATGAATCTATAGAGAATTTAACAAAAAAAAATCATCTAGTTTTGAGCAGAATAAAAATGATCACACACAGACAAAATATCCAAGGAAATATTTTTAATCTCCTATTGTCATAAACTGATTGTGTGTGTGTGCGCGCACATGCGTGTGTGTACATACAGGGTACAAAAGGAGATATACAACTTTAAATGACAAAAGAAAGTAAATAGCATAGATGAACACGGTAATTTTTATTACCGTGCAAATGTAGTGTAATACTTGACGTTTCAACACACACAGTTAAAGTTTGATATGACTGCCTCCAGTAATTCTGCAGACGTCCCGTCCCATCTGTAATCAATTTCCTGTGGCATGCTGCAGAGCATATCTGACATAACTTCAACAATTGTGGCAGTAATTCTGGAATGCAGCTCATCCAAATTGCTGGCAATGTACAAACACTCGATTTTTCGCAAAGCTCCACAAGAAAAAATCTAATGGTGTAAGGTCAGGAGAAAATGGTGGCCATGCTACAAGCACCACCGCTCTACCAATCCATTTGTCTGGAAAATGGGTGTCGAGGAACGACCTTACATCTATCATCAGGTAAGGAGGAGGAGCTCTATCTTGCTGGAAATGTAAGCATCTGTCATAGTCACCATCATCCAATGGTATGAGTACCCTTGTAGCACATCTAGATGCATACCACCAGTAATGTCAGACTAAAAAAAAAAGGTCCATCTACTTTCTTCTTGCTTATGGTGCAAAAAACAGCTTTTGGGGTACCAGGATTTTCTCTCCAAGAAACTCTAGGTTTTTCTCTTCTTGCAAAACAAATGAACTGTCCAGAGAATATGCTTAACTGACAGACAGGATTAGCCACCCCATCACAACAGTAATTAACTTTCCACAAAGCCAAGTTACTTGGCTGCAAGAAACCAATGAGCCTAAAACATAAGGATATGATAAAGCTATCTAGTTTAGCGATCTTTTCAAGAAAATATTTAACCTGCCATAGTGTATTAAACATACGAGAAAGGCAGAATCCATCTCATAAGTCATTAAAGAATCTTTGTTTCCATCACAAACAAGAAGCAGAAAAAAAAAAGCAATACAAGTGTATGTAACCAAATAGATAATAATAAACAGGACTCAAGGTTTTATGTAGTAAGTTTTTTTTCCCACCAGAGGTCAGAGCAGTAGTTTTAAAAGTAGACTAAACTTTAACATACCATGTAGATTGTAATGTAGCTTGTTTCTTTGTATATACGTGTATACTCCAGATGATAATCTTTAATATGAAGGTCGAAATGTCGAGTGATTATTTAGGTTTATATTAAACTTAAGTTTTACCATAACACGGTAGTTGTTTCCATAATTTTTAATAATGAGTTCAGTAAACAATGTTTTAAACCACTCTGCTAACAGAGTGGTTTAAAACATTGTCCATATCCAATCCAATCTTTAAACTTTCAATTGGATATGCATCTGAAAGCTTGCACTTCAAAATTCATAAATTAAATACCAGTGTTGTAAACAATAAAGCAATATTAATCAATAATGATTTTAAAAAAAACAGACAATTTATTCACAGAGTGGGTACTGTCTGCAAGCAGTTTTAGGTGTTCACACACACAATTGCTGTTTTAACTGCCTTAAAAAAAAAAGGGGGGGGGGTAAAAGTTTGGGATCACATAATATCTCAACAAGATTATCTTTAGTGAATCACAAACTAAACGGAATTAATTAGATACTCAGGTTTCTCACTGTCTATTCAAACAGAATAAAAAATAATAACAGTAATAATAATACTGTGATATACTGTTATTAATTTCTGGACTTTAGCATCCCTCCCTTCTCATACCCCCCCCCCCCCTCCAAGCGTGTGCACACACACAGAGTAATAATCTAATTTATCAACAACTTTAGAGAATTAGAGGAAAACTTTCAAGAAAACTGATGCAGGCAAGGAACTAAGGTGAGGGGATTTGCAAAAATAACTCTTTCATGGGCTGAAGATGTAGAAGCAATGAAGAAAAGAAAACCATACAGAAAGTTCCAGGCACGTAATCAGAATGCTTTTTTTTTAGAGAATACAGAGAAAGAAAAAAAAACTGAATTATATATAAAAGAAGCTACAGAAAATTCACAGCTTAACTTGGGAAAGAACACATAAGAGACATAATAAAATTAATGTACCAAACCATTCTGTAGGGTACTAAATGAATATATATATGTAAAAGTACCACTCTTTCATATATATTCTTTAAAAATGAAGATAATAGCAATCAGAATATCTGAAGAGATCACTTGTAAATTTATTGAAGAGAAACAGGAGTACATTTCATTACTGTAAATTAAAAAAAAAAAAAAAAAAAAAAATGAAATTCTACAATGAACTAACTTCAATTCTGCTTACTTCAAATGGGAGATTTTAACCCTTCTGAAGTTAGTTGATAACAGAATTCTACTATCTTCTTAAAATACAGTAGATCCTATTTCTACTAGCACTACACAGGAATTTTTGAAACTCAGTACCTACTGTTTTGTAACACCATGTGAACATAAATGATACAATATTCATCATGTTATCTGTTACAGTGAATACTGTAGAAAAGTTATGCGTTTCTTTTGTATACCCTCAAAAATACTTTTTATGGGAATCTTGCCCATCCACAAACAAATGTAAACCTATAATACATTTTATTAATATATATATATATATAGTATTAATAAAATTAGCGGGTTAAGAGTTAATGTAGAAATCTTACTATTGAGATAGCCAAACACGGAACACTTCCAAGCCATTAAAGCTTCAATTTATCAGGTGATGCATATTCAAACGTGCATTCAATATTCATCTCCCATACCAAGACATTTACAAACATTCATGTTCATGGTGGGATTCAAGTTGATGTCCTGATGATTAAAGAGTGGAAATGTTATCTACTTGGCCAACCAAGTCGGAAATACCGATTTTATATTAATTAACTTAATACAAACATTCTGTAATAATACTCTTGTTGCCTTAATACCAATAAATCCATCTAAGACCATAAAAAGAATGTTTATAACATCTGCTCTCTGCTAACTTAGCACTCAACAATAGGCTACCAGTTGGTGTCAAGTAAATAATACACCTACTTCACATGCAAAAGGCTGCAATTTTGAATCTTCAAGTAGTAGTGATAGACAATTTTCATTATATAATGCAAGATGGCTACCTTTGTTTGTTATAAGGTTGAAAAGACTGTTTGGTCTCGAATAAAATTTCTTGATTATCTAACCTCTAGCCTTAAGGATTATCATAAAAAAATATAAATGTAACTATATATAGAAAAATAGAAGCTATACCTCCAATTTCATCCCCCCCCAACACACTTAGCCATATCTATACACAACAGAAATACTGAAGCAATGAAAAACCAACCTGCAATCCAGCCACTACAACACATGTTCACTAGCATTAGCTACATTTTTAATCGATTAAACAGCCAGCATCAAAAAATATACTTTGTTATAAAACACAATTGCATAATTTCCTGATCTTCTTTGATATATCAGTTATAAGTCCTCATGGTAAATGTCTTGCCATGAACTGGCATGTGCCTGCAACTTAGCCTATTCTGAACAGATAGGAAAACCTCACCATCATTATGGCATGTCAGGATGTTTAGTCCTGAGACTATGTGTTGAATATTCCTTCATACAGGATTAAAATGAAAGAAAACAAGTTTAAGACAAATAGGTGAGAGAATGATGGATCATAACAAGGAACAAATAACAAGGATCTGTATTTAAGTTTTGTAGATCTGGAAAAAGGTATATGCCAAGGAAAAAGAACTGTTCAAAATGTAAACAAGACATTATATTAAGCAATAGTTTAATGCTAAATCCAGTGTGACACAAGGGTGCACATTATTTCCAATGTTACTCATCATCTACATGAGTCACACATTATGAAGGAAAGTGATATTAAACCTGATATCAAAACTGGATGTTAATCTCAGCTCTTTACTTCATGCAGATGACATTATACTTCTAAATAAATCCAGTACAAGTCTACAGGATTCCCTGACATTTGGTATGAAAATCCGTAATAAAAAGACAAAGGCAGAAACAATGAAAAACATCAAATTCATCTTCAATAGAGAACCTACAGAGCTGAAAAGTTATTTTATTCGGGTTTTTCATCCCGCGTACATGGAAATGATTGATAGTTGAGGTTCGGTGTAGTGGTGGAGACAGCTGTATAGTGGGTGTCCTCCTGTGATGAGTCTTCGGACTCCCTGGAGGTGCACGAATAATAATAATAATATTCTATGAAAAAGAGAGAAATTAGTCAAAACATTAAACTAGCTATATACAAGACAGTATTAAAACCAATTTTAGCTTATGGATTTAAGAGCTGGGAAATTAAGAAATTAGAAATTAAGCACTTGATCAAAGACTGGACACTACAGATATGAGTTCTGAGAATACAGTGAACAGATGGCATCAACGGTAGCATCATATTAAAAATGAGGATATCAGGAAAGAACTTGACATTGTTAGTATTAAGGAATGAATGTGTCAGCAGTGCTCTTGGCTGGTATGGTCACCTCAACAGAACGGGAGAGGGAAGGTTAGCAAAATGTGTACTTCGCCAGGATGGTAGGAAAAAGACCCAGAGAAAGTTCAAGGTCATCTAAGTGGGACGATGCAGTAAGAAGTTCCTTAAAAATCAGAAATACAAAATCAGATAATACTGTAGTCTTTACAGGTAAGATTAATTTGTAGGAAGGTTGTTGATAGGAAGTTAGCAATGATGCAACATTCATGTAGTACTACATGACAACCTGTATACCCCCTGAGGGTACATATCAGGAATTTGATTATGTTGATTTAACAACAAATACTATAAATTACCTAGTTGTTTTTTTATATCATATTATGAGTTAATACCCTTGAAATAAGGAATATGAATATTATATCTGTTGTGGGATGAAAAACTGTCACCTTCATATGAGATTGGCAAAGTCACTTTCAGCTGAAAAGCTTTTATAAATGATACACTGCACCTTAAATAAGATTCAAATCCTGATCTTTTCAACTAAGGACCACTATCACTCATGACATTTTAGAAAAATGATATTTAGCTGATGTCAAAATGAGGGGGGGGGATATTAAACTTCAATTTTTACTCTACACAGATGATGCAATCTTCTTAAATAAATCCACTGTAAATGTCATTAGGACTTGTTATAGACCCAGAAGTAATCTATTTAACAGAAGTATAATATGTTAACAAATGCCAAGAGTATCAGAAATAAGGCAAACGAAATTGTTCAATTTCATTCACCCATAAATGCTGGAATAGGCAAGACATGGTTGTATGAGACTATGGAACTAGAGACGGAAGGGTATGTTTCTTGAGAGGGCAAAAAGGGAGGAACTATGTTGTCAATGAGAACAGGTGTTGTGACTATGAAGAAAGAAAACAGAAATAGTGGTACTGAGGAAATATGGAGCAAGGTTTATGTTGCTCCAACACACAAAAGATTATTTGCAAATCTATAGTATATTTTGTACTGTGGGTGGGCTAAGGATTTTTTTTTCTATTTTTATCAATTATCTTCTTCTTCTTTCTTCCATCATCTTATGTGGATGATGATGAGGCCGAATGAACTCTTTCCACTTCTGTCTGTCCCAGGAGAGTCCGAACAATTCTGTCCAGTTTGGTGTCGCTTGTTGTGATTTGGTTTTCAGGTCCTCTTTTATTTTGTCTATCCATCTAATTCTGGGCCATCTTTTGGATCTTTTACCTTCCATCGTTGTATTCAGGGGTTTAGATGGTAGTCTTTCTGTTCCCATGACCAAACCATCGCAGACTTCTTTCTTGGATTTTGTCTATTATTGTTATTTCTTGTTTTAGTCGTTTCCTTATGTCTTCGTTTCTTAGTCGATCCAGGAGAGATACTCCAAGTAATCTTCTTAGCCAACCCATTTCAGTAACTAATAATTTTTTCTCCTCAGCCTTTTTGAGATTCCAGTATTCACTTCCATAGAGGAATATTGGGAGGACCATTGTTTCATAGATTCTCACTTTTGTTAGTTGTTTGATGTCTCTTGACTTCCACATTTTATTAAGTCATCCAAAAGTTTGGGATGCTTGACTGATTCGTCTGTTTATATCTTTTGCAATTTCACCATTGTACTCAATAACTCCTCCAAGGTAGGTGAAGTTTTCTACCTACTCTAGATTCTTACTATCAATTTCAATTTTCAGATTGGTGCTTCTTTTTCCTATTTGCATAATTTTTGTTTTGTCTATATTTATACACTCCTCCTTTATTTTATCAGAAATTCGCTGTAGATTTTCTTCTGTGTTTGCAAGTAATGCAATGTCGTCTGCAAATTTTAAATTTGTTACAATTTTCCCATATATTTTGATTCTGGAGTCTTCATTGTTTAAGGCCTTATTGGTTGCTTCTTCCAGTGTAAGATTGAACAGGTCTGGTGACAGATTGCATCCCTGACTTACTCCACTTTCTGTGTGGAACCAGTTGGTTAAGGTGTCCTCCATTCGTACTGTACTTTCAGATTTCTCGTACAGATTCTTTATTATTCTTATTATTTTGTTGGGAATTCCAAATTCCTCCATAGTTTTCCATATTTCTCTTCTACGGATTGAATCAAATGCCTGACGAAAGTCTATGAAATTTATGTAGCAGTTTTGGTTGTACTCTAGTGTCTTTTCTATTAGCTGTCTTAAGGTGAATAGTTGATCAACTGTGCTTCGTCCTGGTCTGAAACCTGCTCGTTCTTCTCCTAGTGCTAGTTTCATATATGGTTTAATTTGTTTTTGGAGTACTTTCATAAAAACCTTACTTGGAATACTGAGGAGGCTAATGCCTCTCCTTTTTTGTATATAGGAGTTAGGTCCAATCAATAGGCACTGCTTCATTTTTGTAGATCCTTTCAAATAACGTTTTTAATGATTCCATAAGTTGTTCCTTTCCTGCTTTTAAGAATTCTGCATGTATTTGATCAATGCCAGATGCTTTCCTAGTTTTGAGTTTTTCTATGCTGTGTGCTATTATTTCTTTGGTAAATATATTTGTTTCCTCTTCCATTTCAGTGGCTGGAATAGTAATATCCTGGGAACTGTTTTTATTATATAAATCTCTGAAGTATTCTTCCCATCTGGCCATTCTTTTTGTTTTACTTTCAATCAGTTGTCCCTCTTTGTTTTTTATCATTATAATTTTTGTTGTCCATGTCTTACTAATTTGGTCTATTTGTTTATATAATCCATGGAGATTATTTTCTTTTGATAGCTTCTCTGCCATTTTTCATTTTTCTTCTAACCTGTTATACTTGTCTCTTAACTAGTTTTCTAATTTCTCTGGTTAATCTATTATAGTTTCATGCTTTTCCTTTGATCGGTTAACCTTTTTTTACTTCATTCAAGATCCAATCCTTTTTACTTTCTCTTTCTGTGTAACCTATTGTATTTTCTGCCGATTTTAATATTATTTCCTTTAATTTGCGCCAATGTTCTTCGATGTTTATATTCTGTTTTGGTAGTTCCTTCAGGTTTTTATTTAGTTCTAGTTGATATTTTCTTAGAATATTGTTGTCTTGTAGTTTTTTTTACATTCAGTCTCCTTTTGACTCTAAACGTGCTTTCAGATTTTAACTTTATTTTTAACTTTATCAATTATATATATATATATATATTGTATTTTTAATTTATTTTTGCATAATCCAATAATCTTGCTCTAAAAAATCTAAGGACAATCACAAACATCCATGCCCACAGGAGGATTCAAACACTTGCAGCCTGTTGGTTGCAGAGTGGATATACTAACCACTTAGCCAACCAGGCCAGCCAAAAAAATACTTCCATTCTGTCATTTTTATCCCTCCATTTTCATTCAAAATGCCTAAAGAGCCTTTTGAAAATGATTTTTTTTTCATCTTTCAGTATATTTAGTACACTCACCTATCCAAGAAATTCACTTAAGATTTTGAATAGTGTGCCATATGATATCAGCAAATAAAAATTGGTTAATAAAAAAATACATAATAAATGTTTTAAAAGGGAAAAAAAAATTCACTTTTATGAACAACTACATAAAATGTCAATTGTTTAATTGGAGGAATGAATTTAATCTTCAATTTATTATTTTTTTTATTACACTTCATCTCATTTTCAAGAAAGAATAGCATTTTAATAGCTAAAGCAATAAAACAATACGATTATTCAGGTTTATATGGCCCCTGTCTGGTTTTAAAATTTTATATACATACATACATACATACATAGGGTGTCCCATAATTAGCTATCTATTTCAGTGAAATGGGACGAATTTTTTAAAAACTCATGTTAATTGATGTTTAGCATGTTTAATATGTGTTATAAATGTAAAAATTTCTAGATTATTTCATAATTTTATCTTCATTTTCTTTCAGAACCCTAACCCTAATAATGAATACACAAGAATGCATCTTTGTTATAACATCTATATCAAAGGAGTGCAATAAAATGAAATCAGAGAAATTTCACAGAACCAGTGACATATCAACATATTCAAGGACAACAGTTCATGGAATCTTGCGTTCAACACTGACGAAAAAGGCTTATCACATTCAGGTACTGCATGCCCTAAATGAAGAGGATTATCCAAATCGAGCAGCATAAGGTGTGCAGAATTTCTGGATCAGATCGCAAACGGAGATTTATTGAATAACATCTTATTAAGTGATGAGGTGACTTTCCACAATGTGGAAAACCTCCATTTTCGATCTGATACTGTGATGTGCTGCCCTTGAGCGTCTTCTTTCCATCCCATCGTGTACATATCCAGTTCTTTTAAATTTGTTCCCAAGTTCCCAAATCGCTTTGTCTGTAGTGCCGGTTCTGTGAAATTTCCTTGTAAATCTCTCTCTGATTTCATTACATCGCACTTCTTTGATACGGGATGTTATAACAAAGATGAGTTCTTGTGTATTCATTATTAGGGTTAGGGTTCTGAAAGGAGATGAAAATAAAATTATGAAATAATTAAGAAATTTTTACATTTATAACACATATTTAACATGATAAACATCAATAAACATGAGTTTTTAAAAAATTCATCCCATTTCACTGAAATAGATAGCTAATTCTGGGATACCCTGTATATCCCACACACAAGAGGCACAAAAACCTACAACACATTGTGTTGTAGGTTTTTGTGAGGTGCAGATAAGGATTGAGAAAGAAAAAATATATTGATATTTTGCTTACAGGATGGAGGTTGAAGTTGCTGGGAAACGCTTATGAGGAAGGCTATTCCAGAGGAGGGCCAGGAGTAATAATTTAATGAAGGGAAGAGCAGGATCTTCTTCTTCTTCTTCCTAGCATTTGTCCTACTTTAAGGCAGGGTCTGCTCATGTGCGCTGCCTTCTCCATCATGAATAGGTCTTGGACAATTCTACTGTTGACATTTGCTATGCATATGTCTTTAGTTAGATGATCAAGCCAACATGTCTTTGGTTGGCCTCTTGATCATTGGCTGTCAACATTAAGCCTCATAGCCAATTTTGCCACCATGGCATGTGGCTGTACCATCTTTGGTAAGGAAGAGCAGGATATGAATAAGAATTCTATAAAATGCAAATTCTTATATCCAAATCGGAAAGAATTGTGGAGGCAGCAGAACTTGTGGTAATACAGGCAAGTTTGAGCATGTTTCTGTGACTCAACCAATAGCGAGACAGGATCCAACATACTATTTGCCATCCTATCCCTTCTACTCCTCAACCCAAATTTGAGCTCATGTTAAATGTTTTGATGTCAAGCTGTGTTTGTAATCAAGTGTTGACTAAATGATAAAGGAGTGCTCTATTGGTCTTTTTAAAGTGCGTTAAAATGTGCTTATTCTAGATCATCTAAACATTAAAACAGTAAACTTAGATCAGGTGCAGGTAGTGTTGTAAATACCTGTATATATCACAATAAGAAGTATGTGAACATTTTTTTTTTTTTCCATTTGTATGGTACTAAGTGCTGTGACCATTTACTGTACATAAACTCTTTCAAAATCATTAAGAGAAATCACTCTGAAGTTGCAGTAGAAAAATGAAGTACTAGAACTTGTATCAGGTAAGGCTGTATGTAGTCAATGTTTTGAAAACAAACAAATCTTTGGAATTAGAAGATTAAGAAGAAACATGTTTCAAGGGATGAATTTCCCTTTTACTTAAGCAAACTACCTTTTTCTAAGACAAGAAAAAAACAGAACAAAAAAGATAAAAAAAAAACATCAAAAATCAGAAGGAAATTATAAATTATTTTCTCTGTTCTTGATGATTTTAGTGATTATGATAAAGCAAATCCAACTCCTCCTTGTCTTCAGCACATTATCTTGAATTAATCCAAGAATTAAATAGGAAATTCTTGAAAGGTAGTTCATTTGATAAAAGGTACAAAATTTTAATCCTTATTGCAAAAATCTGGGTCAGACAAACTTAAATGTAGTGGATACTTAGAAATTCTAGAGCATTAAAAATAATAAAATAAATAAAAACTGAACAGGTTAGGTGATGAGACAATTAGGTGGTAGTTATATCTGAGTCATGAAGCAAGCAGATGCCTAGTGCCAAAGATTGTGTCACTGGGATACAATCTCCTCATAAGTGCAGTGAAATCAAAGAAGCAAAAGCATCTGATATACTCTTTAATTTGAAAGAAGTATATCTGAAGTTCAAAGAAACCTAAACAGATATAAGGACAGGTTTTTCTAAATATGCCACACTGAAACCAAAAAAAAAAAAAAAAAACTTCACTAGGACTAGTGTCACTCACTGTGCACTCAGGACATCAAAATGGGAAACTAATGTTGGCTGCTATCAACAGAAAGTTTCTTACAAATCATTTATTAATATAACTTCTGTAATAACTTTAAGGAAAGTTGTATGTTTTCACATTACAAGAAATACTCCGGAGTGAGAAATCTGTCACAAGGAAGAAATGTTGATTGATCTTTAAATAACCATTGAGTGTCAACTAATCCATGTCAACTCATCACTACAGTGAGAACCATGAAAAAATTTTAGTTGATCAAGAAAAAGTAATTAAAATCCCATTTTTAAAAACTAAAAAAAAAAAAAGACCATTTCTTCTCAACAAATATTTTGGGAGGATTTTTCAGAAATCAAAAAATGCAGTCATTTCATTGGGAAAATGCACAAGCCACAGTGTATCCATTTATGATGTATATCTAAAAAAAAATGATTTGTTTAAAAGCTGAAACACTATGTTATCAGTCATTTGTCTGAAACACAATGTAGTAGCAGTTCATGCTTTTCAAACAGTTTGATAAACCATTTGAAAGAATAGTTTACCACTTTGAAAAAAAAATTTCATATTTTTTTCCAAAGTGCACACTATGTGTGATGGTAGATGGCTCCTTATCCTCTCACCATCTGACTAATGCAGGGGGTCCTGCAAGGTTCAGTTCTCTCATCGACCCTCTTCCTTCTGTATATCAGTGATCTACTTCAGTTGACCCTCCAACCCAATACACAGTTTTGCAGATGACTCTACACGACTCACTTCAACCGACGGAACATCAACCACCACTTCCTTTAATTCTGACCTCCAAGTCAACGGGGCTCAGGTAACCTCGTCAACTTCAGAGCCAGTAAAACCCAGTTCTGATGATTTCCCACAAAAAAGAACCATTTTCCCTCAGTATTATTTTTGATAGCACTCAAATTCCCAGACAAGATGAGATTTCTCTTCTCGGAATTACCTTGACATCAAGCTTCTCCTGGCATAAACACATCACAACCATTGCATCCTCAGCTTCCAAAAAACTAGGGCTTCTCTTTCACTCAAGACATTACTTCATCTCTAAACAACCATTAACCTTATACAAATCACAAATCCGCCCAACTATCGAATACTGTCCTCACATTTGGAGTGGGGCTCCCAAAAGCTCCCTCAAAATGCTTGACTCAATGCAGAGGAGAGCAATTAGACTGATAAATGACCCATCTCTTACCAACTCACTCCATCTCACTTTCACATAGACATTTAGTCTCTGCAATTTGTATATTCTATAAATATTTCCATGGAAAATGTTCATCCGAAACAGCATCAATAATTCCCCTACTCTCTTCTAAGCCTATTGGAACACGTACAGCTACTGCTCAACATCCTTTCACAGTACACCTTGAAACCCACAGAACAAATTTCTTTCCTCCTCCTTCATCCCTGCTAGTGCTGTACTGTGGAACAGTCTTCCCCCTGATGTGTTTCTCAAGGAATACAATATACAGGCTTTTAAATTGAATGTCAACAAGTTTCTTCTTTCCCAAACACTACTACCCATATACAGTACTAAAGTACTATAGGTTGATCAGCCAACCTCTCATATATGGGTGCAACATTAAAAAAAAAAAAAAAAAAAAAAAAAAAAAAAAAAAAAAAAAAAATGTGGCAAAGGAGTTAGTCTGGTTGGTACACCTATCTGAAGATTTTCCCCTGCACTTAAAAACTGAAAACATAATATTTTATTTATCATTATTTTTTATTATTTTTTAATTCTCTTTAAGTGTATTGCTATTGTTTATTTATTTTTTGTCAAAATTGTCAAATCAGTAATTTTCTTATAAGTCTGGGTAAATGAATTAATTCGGATCAGTGGAAGTCAAACAGCGAGCCGACTGAATACGATTATAAGCAAAGCACATCGTATGCGTTTCGTTTATAATTCATTGGATTTACCATTCTTTTGTTTGCTAATTGATAAGTCATAAACATTTTTTATTTCAATAAAATATTTTAAAAGTTTTTTTTTTTTTTTTTTAATTTGAGGATAATCATAAGTGTATCACAGAAATCGAAGACGTATCATTTTCACAAAGAATGGGAAATGGATTATTTCTTTACGATGGTAAATGGAAAGTGATGTTTAATTTGTAATTCATCTGTAGCAATTCCAAAAAAAAGGTAATATTGAGAGACATTTTCAATTGTTACATGCAAAATATGATGATTTTCCCAAAAATTCCAAAATGCGTGAATCAAAAATTATAAATTTAAAGGCAGGACTTTCTGGACAACAAAATATGATTTCGAAAGTAATAAATAAACTAACATCAGCCACTATTGCATCTTTGAAAGTGTGTCAATCTATTAGCAAAAGCAAAAAGCCTTTTACTGATGGAGAGTTAATAAACTAAAATAATAATAATCATTTTAGTTTATTTACATTTATCATGTGGACTCTTGTAATGTCACATGGCAATAGTTCACACGATAAAGCTGGGAGAATCTTTAAAGAGATAGTAATCACAAAGGCAAACTTGCAAAAGATCACTGAAAACCACATACTGTAACAGCAAACTATGTTCAACTTCTTTCTGGTAACAAAGCTGCTATAAAATTCTTTTTTGCATTCACTGAAAACACTGAACAACAAAAAGTAAAGAAAACTGACAACATATGACTATCACAGTTATGTTTCAGTCAATGAGGAAAAATGTTGCTGCCTTTCCCTATTCTGCTTCAAAGTTACAGTTCACTTGAACATCAAAGATTATTTTATCACAATTCAATGATTATATCTGCTGTTCACAACAGTAACTATTAAAATGAAAACTGATTGACTATAGAACTGATATTAATATTGACAAAATCAATCCTTTAGAAACAAAATTACATATAAGTGGTGAATATCATCTTTTTTTTTATTACTGGTTATCAATTTAATCAATTCTGCTAAGTAAAACTGGTTAAATTGAACAAAATTTTATAAGCACTTCAAAGTGTTTGAAAAAGATTAGTGATATAAAATTACGCTGCCTGTATTCCAGTCGCACAGCTGACCACAGGTGGTGAAATCACCTGATGAATAAACAGTCCTGAACCAACAACATCATTGTTATCAAGGGTGGTGGAGCAACCTTTGGCAAGGCTTCTCAAACTAAAATGCCCGGGAACCCTAAGATGACAGTGTGATATGGCACGCTATGTCACCATTAAATAAGCATGCCTCCGAGGAGGTACCTGAAGATAAACTGCAGTGACTGTCCACCATGTAAGATGCAGCTGCACAGGTATCTGCCACATGTCAGGAACAGCCTGTTTTCAGGATTGATGGTAGCCTGCACTGGTTCCCAACTAGGAAGTAGTAACTTCTGACTAATACCTCACCTTTGGAGTCTAAATGCCAACTATAGTATCCTGGACACTACACAAAATGAGCATGCTACCTGTATAACTAAGTTACTAGTATAAAAGTAAAAAAAATGTATTTTTCATGTTTTATTATTATTATTATTATGTGACACCTCCAGGGAGTCCAAAGACTCATCGATGGAGGGCTTACTCTACAACTCTGTCTCCACCACAACACCATCTATACCACTAGTATTTTCACAGACATCCATGACCATGGCAGGATTCGAACCTGCAGCCTTTTGGCTGAAGAGTGGATACACTAACCACTTGGCCAACTGATGACATGCAAAATCTCTCAATATGTAATTAATCTGCTTACTTCAAACCTGAAAGCTGCAACAAAAAAATTGCAGTTTTTTTAGTTTTCAAAAGGCTGTCTAAGCAGAAAGGATGGGAATAACAGAATGGGACCAATTTTGCTTTATAGCTACCTATCAAGAGTATCTCTCATAAAAATTTCAAATTTTTTATTGAGAACAGAAAACAGTCAAAAACATTTGGAAGAAATATATCTGGAATTGTGCAAAAAACGTAGATGCAGCATGATGTGAAGTGACAGCATTGTGTATGAAATGTGTTTGGAAGAAGCTGCTTAAAATATATGTTCATACATTCACAGGATTCAATACAAACAGTCTTACAAGAGGTTGGTAATATAATAGTGCTTAGTTAGAGACTGAATGAAAATGTAGAACAATTCATGAGAAACTATGGAAGGGCTCCCAAATGAAGACTATATTTCAGTGCTAAAAGAGCATAGATATTTGCAGAAGAAAAGATTGAGGAAAAAGAAAAATTAGGAAAAAAAAAAAAAAAGCTGAGCCCCCCAAAAAAGTATAGCAAAAAAAAAAAATTGATGAGGCATTTGCCTCTGTTAATAAGGTATTTGTTTGAGGAAATGCACTACAACATGGAAAGATTTATCAAAGCAAACAGAATGATTAAAGCTGAAATTGCTTGCTATAAAGAAATTTATGTAGAAATCAAAGAACTGTCAGATTAAGATGGCTGTAAGGTATAATTTAGAGGACCACTCCTACTGTTACATTGTCCACTTAAGATGATCCTATACCTTCTGCAAGTTATGCATATGGCAAACTATCAGAGCACTCTGTTGCTATTCTTGAGTTTGAAAAATTTGTTGCTGATGACCTAACATCCCCTGCTTCCTCTGATGAATTGTTCAATTAATAAGGCAGCAAGTTTTGAAGAAGTGCTCTTCTTTTGCATTTCAAGATGGTTATTTACTGGCACATACACAGAAGCACTAGACCCTCATGTTTCATGAGGGTATAGCAGTGTATACAATAATTTTGTTATAATTTGTACATTATTTCATTATAAAAAAAAAAATTATAAAAATATAACAAAAGACCTACACATTTTAGCATCAGGACATGTTAACAATTAATATATTCTTATGGTATACATACTTATTTCCCATTTATGATCTTTTCAATTGCAACAGGTTCATTGGAATGGAAACTCCATCATAAGTCAAGGAACTGTATTTGGATTTGGGGAGGAGATTGTAGCCGTTTACTAAAATGTGTCTGAATGTGGCCAAGTTCAATGGAAAGGGCATTATTATCAGAACAAATCAATTTTGCCCTTTGTACAAGGCTTTTATGATCACACATTCTTGGAGGGGGTGAACATGACCTTTGATAAGATAAAAGCATCTGTGTGTGTGTGTGTGTGTGTGTGTGTGTGTGTGTGTGGTCTGTAAACCAAGAATGCCAAAAATTCATCATGTGATCATGGGCTAGGAAGGGAAGACTCACTTTCTAAGGTGAAATGGATCCTGGGATATTAGTTTAGATATGTTAGCAAGGTGTTAAGATTATCCAAAATGTGGCTAAATGGAGAACACATCATTAAGTCTGTGTAGGTGGAGTTTTGATCTTTCTCTTCAAAAATTCTCCATGAAGTATTAAATGGGAGGAGAAGGAGAGCAAAGACTGGCTGTTCTATTGTTTAGAGAATTTTCCTTGCCAAACAAAATACCCTGCATTTTTATATTCTCAAAATGAATGTTTTCATTATAAAAAATGCTGAAAATTTTCTATCATTAGCAAGCATCTAATGATCATTCCATAATGGAATATTCTTCTAAGCCGCATAAGTAGGTTTTAATTTCACCTTTGATCTTTGGATATATTTTCTTGTTCTCTTTTTTTAGTAAGATTCACTTTTGTGGCATACATGGGTACAATCAGCCACACGATTTAATTTTGACTGGGAGCAGTGAAAGAGCATGCTTTTCATTCTCTTTCTCTCACACACACACAAAAAAGAGAGAGAATAAGAAGATAGCACTATGACAGATCATAGGCCATATGGCAGTGGTGTTCAACCATTTTTACTATGCGAGCTACTTTTCTATACTAAGTTATTCGGTGATCTACTCTCTTATATAGATCACGTTCCTCCAACGAAATATCTGTTTACACACAACTATGCAGTTAAATGCGCTCACTCACTTCAGAGGACCCACTTTCCCAGCCCTAAAAACTTGAAAGAAACTAAAAATTTTATTTGTGTATTTAAAAATTTATCACTTAATTATTTTAATACAACAAATAAAACAAATATATTGGAATAAAATATTTATTTCTCTATTTTGGAAAACCAAAGTTAGAAAAAACAACAGATTGATTACAAACTGACAAGTTATTGGAAATGCTGGTTGATTAAAAAAAACTTAATGTGAAGTTTGGCATTGCTTGGATTTTGCAATATTTTCATAGTCGGGTTGATATGAAGAAGTGTCCAATCGCAGACAATCATTTGTAATTTGGTTTCTTAATTGATTTTTTATGACGTTCATATTTGAAAACGCGGATTCTGACAAGTATGTCGATCCGAAACACGACAGAATTTTTCGTGCAATATCAGTTAATATTGGAAATTTTTCATGTGTATACTTCCAAATGACTTCATTGTTTATTGATTTTAAATGTAAACTATTCTGAATATTTATCATCTCAAGTTCTACTTCAGCTCGGTTTATATCAAACAGCCCACTAATTTTATTTGAAATTTCTATGATGTTCAAGTTTTCTTGAAATTGATTATTGATAAAAGATATAATCATTTCAGTTTTATTAAAATCTTTAAATCTCGAATTTATTTCTTCCTCAACTAACTCTATTTCACAAATAAATTCTTTTAAATCACAGCGAAGCATTTCTTGATTTTGTTCAAAAAATTTCAATAAATATGGGAGATGTCTAAATTCGCAGTGATTTATATATTTCTTTAATAAAAGTAAGTATTGTTGGAAAGTTTTTATTGAATTTAACATGTCAATTAAATTTTTATCTCTACCTTGTAACTCTAAATTTAAATTGCTTAATTTTGTACAGAAATCTACTAAAAATGATAAGTGTAACAACCATCTTTTATCACTTAATTGTGGATAAATATCTCCTTTTTCATGTTTTATATCGTTAATTAATACAAGAAATCTTTCTAAAAATTGACTTCTGCTGAGCCAGCGAACATTATTGTACAACAGAAGGTCCCTATCATCATCTGCCTGTAATTTAAATAACCGCCGTTGCAGGGCTTTTCCTCGAACAGAATTTACAATTTTCAATGTCATATCCAAAACATCTTTTGTGTTTAATCTTTTACTACACCGTTCTTATTGGTGGATAATACAATACGGTGGTACGTCAAAAAATCTGGATATTTGTCATCATTTTTACATAATGAAATGAAGCCCGATTTATTACCTATCACTGCAGGAGAACCATCAGTAGTAATAGACACAAGTTTAAAAAGCGGAAGTTTGTGTTGTTTCACAAATTCATCAAATGCCGAAAAATGTCTTCTCTCCTAGTCCTTCCCAATAATGGTACAATTTTCAAAAGTTCTTCTTTACTTGAATAATCTTGAAATACCATGCGAATAAATACCATTAACTGAGCAGTATCAGTGAAGTCGTTTGATTCATCAAATTGTAATGAAAACGCAACACACTGGTGAATGTCTGACATTAACTGAGTATTCAGATCGGCACTTAAAATTTCAACTCTTCTCATAACCATTGTTCTGGAATTGTAAATCTTTAATATTCGAAATGGTTTCCTTTTTATTTTTAAAATCAGAAAATAAAGATTCTGCTGCTGCAAGAAACGATTCTTTTATTAACTCTCCATCAGTAAAAGGCTTTTTGCTTTTGCTAATAGATGACACACTTTCAAAGATGCAATAGTGGCTGATATTAGTTTATTTATTACTTTCGAAATCATTTTGTTGTCCAGAAAGTCCTGCCTTTAAATTTATAATTTTTGATTCACGCATTTCGGAATTTTTGGGAAAATCATCATATTTTGCATGTAGCAATTGAAAATGTCTCTCAATATTACCCTTTTTTTGGAATTGCTACAGATGAATTACAAATTAAACAACACTTTCCATTTACCATTGTACAGAAATAATCCATTTCCCATTCTTTGTGAAAATGATACATCTTCGATTTCTTTGATACATTCATGATTATCCTCAAATTAAAAAAAAAACTTTTAAATATTTTATTGAAATAAAAAATGTTTATGACTTATCAATTAGCAAACAAAATAATGGTCAATCCAACGATAAATTTAGAGCAACTGAAACTCAACTGAAATTCTAACAGTAAGTAGTGGGAAGTGTGTGATGTAGTTACGAGTAAACACAATTATAAACAAAACGCATATGATGTGCTTTGCTTATAATCATATTCACTCGGCTCGCTGTTTGACTTCCACTGATCCAAATTAATTCATTTACCCAGACTTATAAGAAAATTACTGATTTGACAATTTTGATGAAAAATAAATAAACAATAGCAATACACTTAAAGAGAATTAAAAAATAATGATAAATAAAATATGTTTTCAGTTTTAATTAAATTTGTAAGTAAGGAGGAATAAATAAGAGATCAACCAAAAATCGCTTCGTGATCGACGGGTTGAACACCACTGCCATATGGTCTTCTTTTACAAACATAGAAATCTATTTATGGTTTCAGCAGGGTTTTTTTTTTTAAGTGCAGGGGGAAATCTTCAGATAAGTGTACCAACCAGACTAACTCCCTTGCCACATTTTTTTTTTTTTAATGTTGCGCCCATATATGAGAGGTTGGCTGATCAACCTATAGTACTTTAGTACTGTATATGGGTAGTAGTGTTTGGGAAAGAAGAAACTTGTTGACATTCAATTTAAAAGCCTGTATATTGTATTCCTTGAGAAACACATCAGGTGGAAGACTGTTCCATAGTACAGCACTAGCAGGGATGAAGGAGAAGGAAAGAAACTTGTTCTATGGGTTTCAAGGTGTACTGTGAAAGGATGTTGGGGGTAGCTGTACGTGTTCCAATAGGCTTAGTAGAGAAAGTAGGGCGAATTATTGATGCTGTTTCAGATGAACATTTTCCATGGAAATATTTATAGAATATACAAATTGCAGAGACTAAATGTCTATGTGAAAGTGAGATGGAGTGAGTTGGTAAGAGATGGGTCATTTATCAGTCTAATTGCTCTCCTCTGTATTGAATCAAGCATTTTGAGGGAGCTTTTGGGAGCCCCACTCCAAATGCGAGGACAGTATTCGATAGTTGGGTGGATTTGTGATTTGTATAAGGTTAATGGTTGTTTAGAGATGAAGTAATGTCTTGAGTGAAAGAGAAGTCCTAGTTTTTTGGAAGCTGAGGATGCAATGGTTGTGATATGTTTATGCCAGGAGAAGCCTGATGTCAAAGGTAATTCCGAGAAGAGAAATCTCATCTTGTCTGGGAATTTGAGTGCCATCAAAAATAATACTGGGGGAAAATGGTTCTTTTTTGTGGGAAACCAGAACTGGGTTTTACTAGCTCTGAAGTTGACGAGGTTACCTGAGCCCCATTGACTTGGAGGTCAGAATTAAAGGAAGTTGTGGTTGATGTTCTGTCGGTTGAAGTGAGTCGTGTGGAGTCATCTGCAAAACTGTGTATTGGGTTGGAGGGTCAACTGAAGTAGATCACTGATATACAGAAGGAAGAGGGTCGATGAGAGAACTGAACCTTGCGGGACCCCTGCATTAGTCGGATGGTGAGAAGATAAGGAGCCATCTACCATCACACATAGTGTGCGTCCAGACAGAAAGCTGGCAATCCATCTGCAGAAATCCTGAGACAGTCCAAATGATGGGAGTTTGCTTAGTAAGCCTTTGTGCCAGACTCGGTCCAAGGCTTTAGAGATATCAAGTGCAACCACTTGGGATTCACCAAATTTCTGCATGGCATTTGTCCAGAGATGGGTGATACATGAGCGCAGATCACTTGTTGATCAGCATCGAAGGAATCTACACTGGTGGTCGCTTAATAGTTGGTTACCTTCAAGGTAGAGTAGGAATTGAGAACTGATGGTTTTCTCCATCACTTTAGATAGGACTGAGGTGAGTGAGATAGGGCGGTAGTTAGATGGCAGCAATTTCGATTTGTCACCCTTTTTTGGAATGGGTTGAATATATAGGCCAATTTCTAGGCTTTGGGATATATATATATACCAGTGGAGTAAGAGAGTATGTACAGGTCATAGGATAGGAGTCAGTTCTGCTGCACAGACCTTCAGAACAATTGGAGAAATGCCATCAGGGCCAGGAGCTTTTTTGTGTCTAATTTAGACTACAGGTTTATGATCTCTTTCTGGCAAAAGGATACAAGGGAGGGGGGGGGCACTGTATGTTGGGCAGTTGAAATGACTGGGGAGGGGCGTTTGCCATTTGCAGTTATACATGCATTGGAGGCAAAGTGTGAAGCCATCGGATTAGCTTTTTCTGTATGACATGGGTAAGGCAAAAGTTACGACCAATTGCTTTGGCAAGAGACCAAAAGGCATGGCTGCTGTTTGGACAGGCTGCAAGTTTCCTGCTTTTTGCCTGTTCAAATTCTGTTTTGGTAGCATTGATAATTTTAGGAATTTCTTGCATCTGTTTCGGGCTTCAGTACAGGCAATGAAGGAGGATGGAGTTCTTGATTTGAGCCAGTTTGTGGTATGCCTGATTTTTCATTTGTACAGCCTTGGCACATCTTTTGGAGAACCAGGGTTTAGATAAGGGACAGCAGTTCAGAGAAGTGTTGGGAATGTATATTTTCATGCCAGTGAGGATTACTTTGGTGATATATGTTCGGTGCATATTAGGATGGGAAGACCAGAAACAATAGTCCAACCATGGAGCATAGTAGTCTCAGAGGCTGTCCCATATGGCACTGTTATAATGCCAAACTACTCTTGTGTGGGTGTGAGTGTGTAAGCGTTGTTGTATGGGGGAGGAGTGAGCACTAGGTTGTGGTCAGAATTACCCATTGGGATCACTACATTCACTGCATATTTGGAAAGGTCAATGGTAAGGAAGAGATCTAGGGTATTTGGGGAGTGATTTGGGTTATCTGGTATTCTGGTCAGCTTGTGAACAATTTATGTAAGGTCATTATTTTCAGGAGAACTGGGGTAATGGCTGACTCATCTCCCTAATTTTGGGATGAGTGAAAAATATAGGCTAGCTTTCATGCTGTAGGATAAATTTCAGATAAGTATAAAAGATTGCAAAGATGATACAAAATAAATATTTAGTTAATGCAGAGGCAAAAAATTTGAGCACAGTTAGTGGATAGAGAGGGACGGGGGATAGGAAATACCATTAGGAACTTATTAGCAGCCAATAATTTGTTGCTGGTCATCTTTCCTTGCAGAAGGCATGATTTGGTTGGTTGGCTGGTTTTGGATTTACGACCAAAGCAATAAAGGCGAGGGCTGTATATTTTGTCTGTAAATTGAACATGTTCTTTTGGCTAGTTTGCCTGTTTTGCAGGATGAAAACTGAGTTTCTGGGCATGAGCTGTTAGATAAGTGGCAGCAGAATTATATTCATTAGCTGGTCAGGAAACCTCATGAGGTTTGGTCAAGAAGGGAGTGAGTATAGCAGTGCGCAAGGGATACTGCTGAGGCCATGAATAAATAGGAGGCATGTTTGTGAGTCTTTCACCCACTCTGAAACATCACCTTACTTTGTAATTAACTTTATGATACCACCAACCATAAGACACTATATACAGTATCACTTCAGATTAGCAAAAACTTCCACAAAAAAAAAACACCAAAAGAAATCATAAAACCAACAAAATCAGTATAATTGGTGAGAGTGACCATAAGGTCATGACTTGGGAGGTGGCTAAAGGAGTGGAATTTACAATTTAGACAGGATACATGTGGAATTACTGGGCTGGTAAGTATGACAAGCTTAGGAGTGTGTTTGGCTCAGTGCCATGGCATGTAAAACTGCAAGGGCTGGATGTTGATAGTACATGGGAGGTGGTTAAGAAGTGTTTGCAGGAGGCAATGGTTGAGTCCGAATAATAAATCAAGTAGGGGATAAATGGATGAATAACACTATTAAGCTTGAGCTGCAAAAAAAGAAACAATTGTGGAGGGAATTTAAGGAGAAAGGTGACCAGCAGGCACAGGAACAGTATAAAGCTCAGGCCAGGATGGTAACAAGAGTGGTAAGAAAAGCAAAAGCGGATTACAAAAGAAAATTGGCCATGCAGGCTAAAGAGAATACCAAACAGATTTTTCAATATGTTGCAAGTAAAAAAAAAAAGTTCATGGCAGAATGATCTTAAAAAATGCTGAGGGTAGGGAGGTAACCAAATCAGTCGATACAGTGGAATTACTGAGCAAGCACTTTTCAAGAGTATATCCAGGTGGTGACATTGCAGGAAAGGAAGAACCAACAGCTTATACTGGAATTGTGATGGAGTAGAGGTAACTAGTCTATTACAGAACCTCAATGTAGTAAACTGCTGCTAATCTTTCACCCCAAAATGTATAGCCTTACATTTTGGCACATTAAATTGACATCCATTCTCCTTAGCCCAGACCTCCAATCTATCCAAATCATCTTGCAAAATTATCATTAATGAACAAATTAAACAGCAGTGGTATACCAGCTCGTGTCATATGTGAAGCAGCTAAAGAACTGTCAGTGCCCTTGACCATTTTGTTTAATTTGAGCCTCGGGTCTGGGTCAGTCCCAAGGGGGTGGAAAGAGGGGAAAATAGTTCCTCTGCATAAAAGTGGTTCCAAGGCGCTGTTGAAAATTACCGGCCAATCAGCATAACAGGAATCATTATCAAGGTCTTGGAAAAAATAGTCAAGAGGAAAATACAAGATTGGATAGATGAAAATGGGATACTGTATCAGGGACAGCATGGTTTTGTGAAGGGTAGGTCATGCCTCAGTAACTTGCTCACGTATTATAACACAGTGACGGCTGAACTGGATAAGGGTAATGGGTTTACAGTGATTCTACTGGACCTTGCTAAGGCCTTTGACAGGATACCACATGGAATTCTAATCAGTAAATTGCAGTATATAGGGATGGATATAGGGTTGGTGAGATGGATAGAAGGGTGGTTGACGGAAAGATATCAGAGAGTGGTTTATTCAGGAGTAGAGTCCACAAGACGGCCTGTGACTAGTGGTGTGCCACAAGGATCTGTTCTTGGACCACTGCTGTTTATTTTGTTCATTAATAATAATTTTGCAAGATGATTTGGATAGATTGGAGGTGTGGGCTAAGGAGAATGGATGTCAATTTAATGTGGCAAAATGTAAGGTTATACATTTTGGGGTGAAAAGATTAGCAGCAGTTTACTACATTGGTGGAACTGTACTCCAGAAAATTGATGAGGCACGAGATTTAGGAGTGTTGGTGGATAAGGAGTTGAAGTTTAGGGGGCACATTGCAAAAGTGGCCAAATCAGCTCATCAAATCACTTGCTTGCTGAAGAATACGTTGACAAGCAGAGACAAGCAGGTTATTGTTCCTCTGTATCGAGCCTTGATAAGACACTATCTCGACTACTGTGCCCAGATTTGGTCACCTAGGTTTCTTCTTGATGGGGAGGAGGTTGAGAGGATCCAGAGGCGAGTGACCAAGATGATAGCAGGTCTGTGGAATGAACCTTATGAGAACAGGTTGAGGATTTGTGGGTTGCAAAAATTGGTTGATAGGCAGAGGAGGGGAGATATTATTGAGACATTCAAATTACTGAAGGGTTTCTATAAAATCAATTCAGAAGATATTTTTGAGAACAGGGCTGGTTGTGGGAGGACTAAGGGACATCCATGGAAACTGGGCAAAAGTGTGGTTAGTAAAGGTGTTAGAGCTAGGTTCTTTACTTTTAGAGTGGTGAATGAGTGGAATGGGCTGCTAGATGCTGTGACAGTGAATGAGTTTAAGGCGAGGTATGATAGATACTGTATGAATGTCGAATAGTTGTGATGAATATGATTTGGGGCCTCCCTCAATGAGTCTAATGACTCCCTGGAGTTGCCCGTAATAATAATAATAATAATAAACATTTCCACAGGCATTTTATTATCATCTGTAGCTTTATCAAATAGACAAGGTGTATTACCATTTACAAGCATCAAAACCAGACATCTTTCCTTTTATCACAAGATTCCACCTCTCATCTAGATGGCATCATAATTCTAGCATCTAGCAGAATCACTAGCATCATTTTTTCCAACTGCTGTATAAATGACTATGGTAAATCACCTCCCATTCACAGACATCGTACTGTGTGCCAATTGTGATCTTCTGGAAGAAAAAAACAGAAGTTATGAACAGCTATGATACCAATAAGTCTTTGGTACCCTCCTCCAAATTTGTATTCCTGAATTAAATAAACCACTTTGTATCATCTTTACAATCTTTCATATTCATCTTGAATCTATCCTACAGCAATGAGGCCAGCTTGTATTCAAGCTCATCAAAACTTTTAGATAACTCACCTCATCTCATCGAGTATGAGGAAAGATTGAGAAGATGCAACTTGCAGAGTCTGATGGACAGGAGGAAGAGGGGAGATATGATAGAGAACTACAAGTTAGTAAGGAGTTGGATCAATTATAGGATCAATGCTGGAAAGGTTCTACAGAAAATAGTGGGAGATCAGAAGAGAACCAGAGGTCATCCATGGAAACTGTATAAAGAGGGTGTGAGTAGAGGAGTGAGAAGCAGGTTTTTTTCATGCAGAGTTGTGAATGATTGGAATGCCTTGCCTGAGAGTATGGTGTCTGCAGAGAATTTGAGTGTGTTTAAAAGCACAGTATGATGAGCTGTGTGTGTGTGTGTGTGTGTGTGTGTGTGTGTGATAAAAGGACCTCCCATTGAGTCTGACTCCATGGGGTCTTGGGTAGTAATAATAGTAATCTCTTCAAAATAACAAAGTCATCAATGGCAAATTTCTCTGCCACTTAAAGGTCCACCATTTAATTAATCACCACCAAATATGGATCCCACCACTCTCAATACACAGCTGATTTCATGACCAACATTATTCAGCCTTGGTTACAAGCCATAAAGGATTAGAAGAAACTCATGTGGTCCCTCTTGACATTCCAGCCATCTGATAGTATAGCATATTTATGTAATAAATGGACTAAGGCCTATTTATTAAGCTTTGATTTTATGGATCTACCACTCACCCTTTGCAATTAGGTCGTTAACTCTCTCTCTCTCTGTAGATTTAACCATGAATGCTGAAGTACATCAAGACTGCACTTTTATATATAAATCACCCTTTCTCATTAACCTTTAATCCAATCTATAGTTTTTGCAGAGATAAGAGTCTGCTCCATTTTTCTTCATAACATTCAAATGTTCCAGGCTTTGAAGACTTTCAAAATAAGTGCCTTAAACACTGATCTTGCTATTCTCCAGTGAAGATGAAAACAGTCACAACTTCAATACTATCAAAACACCTTATTTCATCTTTTATCTTTTTTTTTGCTTCACTTTGGAAGTACTTAGATCCAATGATGCACTCAGGATTTAATCTTGGGGGGGGGGGGGGGGGTGAGAATAGATACAACACATTGCAGCATACGACCTATGACTGAGCATCTGCAGTGATTGCCAATACATGACACCTGTAATCTCCTCTGGCCAGGCTCGGGCAAACAAAGTAGTGCTACCTCATTTGCCTTGTGTTCACAGCGGCCGTGATTCCCACCTTATGTGACCGCTGATTCATAAGTAGTATAGAAATAGAAGACATGCCATAACATAAATAAAAAAAAATTAATTTTAATTAGGAAAAGATTTTTGGAAAATTTTCTAGTGTTCCCCCCTTTTTCTTTTTTTACCAATTTCTCTTCTTGAACTGACTGACATCTAAATTTTTTTTTTTTCCTGGAACAAACACAAACAACACATTATGTAAATTAGCCTCCTCACGTGCAAAAAACCTTGGTCCTTTATCAATCAAGACACTACTTATCACCTAAACAATTCCTAACCATATAAATCTAAAAAATTGCCCGTCCTTAGAATATATTTGATGCTATACAGAAGATGCCAATCTATTCAAAAGATGATTCCTACCCTCTCACATGTCCTAATCTTTTTCTCATAGATTTTCTATTTCTGCATTATGTCTTTTCTATTCTTTGGAAAGGCCTTAATGATATTGCTTTCCACAAGTACTATGATCTTCAGCTGTTAAAGAAACACATCAACCAAAAACCAAATAACTACATGCTCACAAATAGCGCTCAATTATTATTTAGACTTATGTGCTCATTTAAACTCATTATTAGGTTTTATGGAATGAATACACACATAAGTAATTAAATGCAAGTTAAATTGTTCTTATATTTTGAGTGTCACAGACACCATCAGGGAAACAATATTAAAATTGTAAAAACACACACAAAAATGCACAAAATAAGTGGAAAAATTAGACAAAGCCTAAAGTAACATGAGGAGTACCCTCTATTGGGTGCTGATGGCTAGCATTATCTTTTGGGCAGGAGCATAAGATTTAAAGTTTCCCAAATCTTGGAAAGTTTAACACAACTATATTTATTGAGATTTGGTCATTTTAAATCAGCTGCCGATTAAGGGGGGGGGGAAGGATTTTTGGTTTGTATTTGTTGTGATGAAACAATTTTTTTTTCATTTGATTTTTCACAAGGCATAGTCAACTAGACCTGATTAACCAAACTTATGTCAGCAGGTCTATTTCTTACGTTCTTCTATGTGAATGTCCAGATTTGGTCACCTAGGTTTCTTTTTGATGGGGAGGAGGTGGAGAGGATCCAGAGGCGAGTGACCAAGATGATAGCAGGTCTATGGAATGAACTCTATGAGAACAGGTTGAAGATTTGTGGGTTGCAGAAATTGGTTGATAGGCGGAAAAGGGGAGATATATCATTGAGACATTCAAATTGCCGAAGGGTTCTATAGATTAATTCAGAGGATATTTTTGAGACCAGGATTGGTGGTGGGAGAACTAGGGGACATCTATGGAAGCTGGGCAAGAATGTGGTTAGCAAGGGTGTTAGAGCTGGGTTCTTTACTTTTAGAGTGGTAAATGAGTGGAATAAGCTGCCAGAGTCTGTTATGGGTGCTATGACAGTGAGTGAGTTCAAGGCAAGGTATGATAGATACTGTGAGAATGTCGAACAGTTGTGTGGACATGATGTTTAGGGCCTCGATCAACAAATTAGCTGTTGATCTTTTTGGCATTTGTTCTCCTATCCCTCTCAACATGCAGGTTATAATAATGCATCATTGCTCCTGATATCTAGAGCACCTCAGAAAAAATAGCCAGAACTCTAAAAAAAAAAAAAAAAGTCTCTGCAATGCATTCAACCTCATTTAAAGTTAGTTGCCCTCATCTGCTTTCCAAAGGATCCTCTCTGTTTCAGGTTTTTAAACCATTCCTTGTTCTTGCCAAGAACAAGGTCTGCTAACATCTATACAGAAGAACATAATATATATATATATGCTGCCATAAGTATGGCCAGTCAGGTCTAGCTGATCATGGCTTGGACAGAATCAAATGAAAAAAAAAAAAAAAAAAAACCTACTATGCTTCACCATGGCAAATAAAAACTTGAAATTTCAACTTTTTTTTTAGAATCAGCAGCAGATTTAAAAAAAAAACACAATTCTTCTCAATAAACATGGTTGCTTTACACTTCCAAATAATTTGGGAAAATTTAATTCTTAGGCCTCCCTCCCAACAGCTAAGGCCTCAGTATCTATAGAGAGAACCCCTCATAGAACTTTAGGGCTTTATTTACTTTTTTCCACTTATTGTTTTGTGCATTTTTGTCTGTTTTTACAATTTTCACATTGTTTCTCTGATGATGTCTGAGTTACAGATGCAATCTCAGTGACTGCAGGACTGGTTAAACTGGTGTATTCATTGTGCTGTATTCATTTCATGAAGCTTAATAATAAACACCAATGGCATTGTTGTGCTATAGGTTATCAATTCCACACATGGTCTTGAGTGGGGGGAGGGCTAAGGAGAATGGAATAAAATCAATAAAATTTCAAATAACTTCCTAGATGACATTTGAAAATCAGTTTTTGGAATTTTTAAGCTGAATATCAGAAGATTAGATAACTAACTATAGTTAGTTTCTTATACCCTTTGTTTCTTAATCCAGTTGCTTGCAATATAATTTTAAATGGTTTTAAATTTTTTAAAAATTTAAAGTTTAATTCCATTAAACTTCTGTTTGAGATCTTTTAATCAAGATATATATTGAATTAACTACATAAAATTATTAATAATTAAGATATGAAATACTAGTGCATGTGTATAACTTGTTATATGTTTTTAAATAATTCCCTTGAAAACATTTTTTTCTACTCTTCATTGTCATGAGCATTATATCTGAATACTACAGAATATACAAAATTATAATTATATAATATATATGACAATTAAAAATTTTAAATTTTCACTCTTGAGTCTTTTAACCTAAAGACTCAAGAGTGAATTTTACACTTATCAGGAACGGTTTTTGATATTTCCTTTTGCAACTTTCTTGGTTTTGAAACTATTCTCTATAGGCTGAATTCCATTAAACTTTGCAATAAAGTGAAATCTTTAATCAGAAATTCTATATTAAGAGTTCAAACATTTGAATGATCAAAACTGTCTTATTAGATGCATTATTTTACTTACTCTGACAGAACAAGATTTTAGTTTCACATAATAATGAATTATTAGCCTGATTAGTTTTTCATTTCAACGCCACACATATGAAGTATTCCATATTCATCCAATGTTAACTGCCTAGTTTCCAATTGGAGTGACATGTTTTCTGGTAGTCTACAAACTTTTCTATATGCTTTATTTTCGAAATTAATTTCATTACCTCAATTCAGGGACCACCAACCTTTACTGTATAAATGTCCACTTTTCTTGGTTAAAAATACCCACCAGCCACCAATCCATCTGTAAAAATAGTATGACTCCTTTTGTTACAAAAGACTGATGAACGCCACAAAGCATATGGGAGAAATGTAGTGATTTCACATGCGTATCTTGTTACAAATAATCACAAAGGCTTCTCGTAATAATACTGATGATATTTAAATAAAGTAATTAAACAACAAAATTCATTCATCATTAATAAATTAAGCTTAATGGAATTTGTGCTTAATGATTATTGGCAAGTATTTTCATATGAACTTTAAGGAGGAAGTGAAGATCATTTCAAGTTTTCCTTGTGAACAATCAGAAAAATGCTCTATCAGCTATTCATTCAACCTGTAAAACACAAGACAATTTTTTATGGCTATATTTGCCTATTTTTCTTCAGGAGTAGCCCTTTTTATGATTTTTCTTTTTTTATTATTCAACTGAAACTTATTTCCATAAGGTAAGATATGAATACTAACAGGATTAGTTGTATACTTTGTCCACACTAAATGAATCTGTCAGCTTTCAATGCAAAGCTTGCATATTTTCACACATACACCATGGTGGAATAATTACTGGGACAGCACTATATTTCAGAGAAACCTAAATTTCACACAGCTCAGTTAGCATATACTAACTGATAAAATATAACTGATATAGTATGATAAAATCCTTTGGACTTTATCATACTTTCCACACACTTGTATAAACATGCTTCTACTAGTTCCTGAACATGTTAAGTTGAGTGCTACAGCATGACCATTAGTTCATGTATCATTGCTGTACATAGTGGCATAGCCCATACCTGATATTTCAGTTCCAAAGGTGCTCTATTGGTTTGAGATCAGGATTCTGAAATGACACCTGCAGCATGACCATCAATGCATTGCAATTGACAGAATAGGGAACTTTGCATTATTCACTAGTATTTATTCACTCCAGGTACTACTACCAAAGGGCTAAGTCTATACCAGGAGAAACAACTATGACATTTTCATCTCCTAATTTAACCAGCTGGGATGATGCATTCAGGCATAAGGCCTTTCTCCAGGCATCCCACATTTGCTCATCAACTAAGAAAAAGGATACAGCAGGATTCAATGCTCCATATCATGGGGCTTGTGACACAACACATCATGTTATTCTTTATATCAGCAAAGTTTGCAATGTTTAGTTAATGTACTTAATGATTATGTAGCTTACTACTAACATGGACCTGTATTCATTGAACTCCAGCTCCATAATCATGCCAAAATGTCTCTATTATAACTATTCCAAGTGTCCTTTCTAGCTCCTGAGTCTTTTTGGTGCATTTCTTAGCTGAGATAATAACATAAGTTTCTATGGCTGATTAACATTTTCTGAAGTTGATTATTATTATTACGGGCAACTCCAAGGAGTTCTTAGACTCATCGATGGAGGCCCTAAACATCATGTCAAGAACAACTATTCAACATCCACAAAGTATCTATCATACTTTACCTTGAACTCATTCACAGTCATGGCACCCCACAACAGACTCTGGCAGCTTATTCCACTCATTTACCACTCTCCAAGTAAAAAAACTAGTTCTAACGCCCTTGCTAACCACACTCTTGCCCAGCTTCCATGGATGGCCCCTAGTCCTCCCACCACCAGTCCTGAAAAATATCCTCTGAATTAATTTTATAGAAACTCTTCAGTAATTTGAATGTCTCAATTATATCACCCCTTTTTCGCCTATCAACCAATTTCTGCAACCCACAAATCTTCAACCTGTTTTCATCATAAGGTTCATTCCATAGACCTGCTATCATCTTAGTCACTCGCCTCTGAATCCTCTCCACCTCCTCCCCATCAAGAAGAAACCCTGGCACCCAGATCTGGGCACAGTAGTCAAGATGGGATCTTATCAAGGCTTGATACAGAGGAACAATAAGCTGCTGCTCTCTGCTCGTGAAAGTATTCTTCAGTAACCAAGTGATTTCATGAGCTGATTTAGACACGTTTGCAATGTGCCCACTAAACTTCAACTCCTTATCCACAAACACTCCTAAATCTCGTGCCTCATCAATTTCCTCGAGTACAGTTCCACCAATGTAGTAAACTGCTGCTAATCTTTTCAGCCTAAAATGCATAACCTTACACTTTGCCACATTAAATTGACATCCATTCACCTTGGTCCAGTCCTCTAATCTATCCAAATCATCCTGCAAAATTTTGACATCATGTGCATTCACTATTGCTCTACCCAACTTTGAATCATCAGCAAACAAATGAACAGTTCCTCTCAAATCCTTTCCTATATCGTTAATGAACAAATTAAATAGTAGTGGTTCAAGAACAGAACCCTGCGGCACACCACTAGTCACAGGCCATCTTTTGGACTCTACTCCTAATAAACTACTCTCTGATATCTCTCCATCAACCACCCACCTATTCATCTCACCAACCCTATATCCATCCCCATATGCTGCAATTTACTGATTAGAATTCCATGTGGTATCCTGTCAAAGGCCTTAGCAAGGTTCAGCAGTATCACTGTAAACCCATTACCCTTATCCAGTTCAGCCATCACTGTGCTATAAAACTTGAGCAAGTTACTGAGGCATGATCTACCCTTCACAAAACCGCGCTGTCCCCCATACAGTATCCCATTTTCATCTATCCATTCATGTATTTTTCTCTTGACTACTTTCTCCAAAACCATGACAACGGCTCCTGATATACTGATCGGTCGGTAATTTGCAACAGCAGTCTTGGAACCTCCTTTATGCAGTGCAACTATTTTCTCCTCTTTCCACCCCCCCCCCTCGGGACTAACCCAGACCCGAGACTCAAATTAAACAAAATGGTCAAGGGCACTGACAATTCTTTAGCCGCTTCATGTAAGACCCAAGCTGGTATACTATCCAATCCCACAGAGGTATTCACATTACTATTCATCTCCATTTCATTGACCTCAATTCCCATATAAGCTATTGGGTTCTTTCATTCCTGCAATATCACCACCTGGATGATATACTCTTGCAAAGTGCTCACTCAGTAATTCCACAATATCAACTGATTCGGTTACCTCCCTACCATTGGCATTCTTTAAAATCATTCTACCGTACACATTTTTTCTTTTACTTGCAGCATATCGAAAAAACTGTTCGGGATTCTCTTTAGCTTGCATGGCTAATTTCCTTTCATAATCTACTTTTGCTTTTCTAACCACACTCGTTACCCTTCTGGCCTGTGCTTTATACTGTTCGTGTGCCTGCAGGTCACCTTTCTCTTTAAATTCCCTCCGCAGTTTTTTCTTTTTTTGCAGCTCAAGCTTAATGGTGTTATTCATCCATTTAACATCTACATGATTTACTATCCAAACTCTAGGTGTACAGTCAGCCATTACTTCCTTCAAATGCTCTTTTACCACTTCCCATGCACTATCAACCTCCAGTCCTTGCAGTTTTACAAGCCATGGCACTGAACCAAGCAATCTCCTAAGCTTGTCATACTTACCAGCCCGGTAATTCCGTATGTACCCTGTCTTAATTGAAAATTCCATGCATTTAGCCACCTCCCAGGTCAAGACCTTATGATCACTCTCACCAATTGGTGGCAACGTGGTCATATTCAAGACTAGGTCAAGCACTCTCCAACCCCTAGTATATTACATTACATGCTGTCTCAGGTAATTATCACTTAATAATTGCCTAAAATTCAATTCCTTCCTCCCATGTGTCCATAGTTGCTCAATACAGAGGAACAATAACTTGCTTGTCTCTGCTTGTCAAAGTATTCTTCAGTAACCAAGTGATTTGATGAGCTGATTTAGCCACTTTTGCAATGTGCCCCCTAAATTTCAACTCCCTATCCACCAACACTCCCAAATCCCTAGCTATCTTTCAACAATGATGTGAATGGATAGGCCATTGATACCGTATTTTGATAGTGTATTCTGCGATAACATTTCCAAGGATGTTAAGATAATGTTCATTATGTGCCATTGGCATAGAGGTGTACAGTCAACACTAGGGAGTATAATATTTTACTTTATATAACATTACAAGTGATGACAGGTAGTACCCAGATTGATGAGAAGAGAACAGAGAAAGGTTTTCAAAACACTATCATTGAGCAATTTAGCTCCTTTTAATATATTAACTGAAAGCTTATGAATGCTTGTAGTTACTGCTTCACAGTATAAGGAGAGTCACTATTTTTCTCTAGTTTACTTTTAATAACATTATATCAAAATCAAATGAAACCAGTTGGTTAATAAATGCATTATGAATTTCTTGTATTCAGTCAGTATTACTGCTATCAGATATCTCCACTGTTTCAAAATGCATCACTTTTGGTATACTTTCCAATCTTATGATTGGAAAGTATACCAAAGTATACCAGGGCATGATTCTTTAATCTTGTGCTTAAGTTTACACACTGATTAACTTTATTCTTGTGGATTAAAAAACTGAAAACATTATACAAACAATTCATGTGATTATGAATTTAATTAACAACGCCATGCTTTTTCTTCTTTCAAACACATTTATTTGAAGCACATTCTTAAAAGCATGAAACATGCAAACAAGTTTCATAAAAAAAGTTATTTCTGAGAATTCTTAATTATTAAGTGTTATCTCCATAGAATCTACATACTCATTGAAGGAGGGCACTCTACACCGCACAACCTGCCATCCAAACCATGACATCTACTACCCACCAATGAGCAACATAATCTGCCATCCACTTAGTGGTTTTGTTTGCTAATTTGTTCTTTAAAGGCTGAATGTAAGATGAAAAATCCTCCTAATACTGTATGTGGCCAGCTAATTCATGTTCAACTAAGAGTCCACAAAGACTCCTCTTGTCACAGCAAGAATTGAACTCAGATCTTTTCCAATCAAAAGGCATACTGTCCCATCATTCTCCCAAATGTGCTATGGAAGCAAAAAAAAAGAAAAAAGGCCAGTACACTCAGTGTTCATGGGTCACCCTCCCAAGTATTAACCAAGCCATAAACACTGCTTAACTGTGATCAAATGAGAACTAGTGCATTTAGCTTGCATGATACTTAAGTGGTACCATTTACAAGGAAACATGACCATACTTCTCTCATGAATAAATTTAATTATATCCATGTTCATGACCAGCAATTACCTTGCTCCACAAGATCTCCATGATCAAGCCTATGATCAAGACTTGACAAATATACTTGCCACAGTGAGTAGCTGCAGACTGGACAAGATAAAATAGAATGTTTTTTATTTAATAAAAATAAATTTTTAAAATACATGGTGTTTCAAAAAGAATGACCCGATTTCAAATAATTATATTTAATAATGAAAATGTGGTACAGTTACAAAATAAATTACCAAGTATGAAGTAATGTCTAAAGTTTCACTCACCACAATTACAAATGCTCAATGTGCCCTCCACCAGCTGTACGGACAACATCAAGCCGATAGTTGAATTCATCCCAAACGCGCCTGAGAGTGTCTTCTGTCACAGAATTTACTGCAGCAGTGATTCTTGTTCTGAGCTCATCCGGGTAATGGAGGAACATAAACACAGTCTTTTACGTATCCCCATAAAAAGAAGTCACAAGGTGTGATGTCTGGAGATCTTGGAGGCCAAGAGTGTAGTGGCAAGTCGTAAGGTCCCGTGCGTCCAATCCAACGCTGAGGCAATGTTTCGTTTAGAAACCGACGAACTTGGCGGTGCTCCGTCTTGCTGAAAAATGTATTCTTCATTTGTGGTTCGTGATTGCAGAGATATACAATTTTCAAATTGGGACATTCTTTTAGAAACACCCTGTATTTAAAAAAAACAAATACAATACCACTGATCAGCTTATAACTGCTACTGATTGACAGATATAACAATGGAGATCTTGGGCAAGTCCATTTCTTGCATGCCAAGTAGGATTTTGCATGAGTGCCTATGATTGAATATTATTGTAGTATGAAAATTAATCCCTAGTTAGTATTTGATAAATCAATAACACTGAGCTATGTGAGATCTTGATTTTAATTTAAATTTTGGTACCTGTACCTGAATAAGAAATTTATTGAAATTTGGAGCAGCAATATACACGTGCTATTTCTTCTTCTTCCTCCTAAAATGGAATTTAGGAAAAGTGGCCTGTTCCGGTCTCATGCCGTCTCTTTCTCGGTCTTCCGATTCTTCTTTTTCCACTTATTTTGTATCTGTATAATATTTTTGGTAGTCTGCTGTTGTCCATCGATTTAAATGTTCTAGCCATTTTTGTTTATACTGTCTTATGTAGTAATTAATTGGTTTTATTTTCAGGAATTGTAAGATTTCTTCATTTGTTTTGTGGTCCCACTTGGTATATCCAGTTGCTTTTCTAAGGAACTTCATTTCTGCTGTTTGAATTTGTTTTTCATCTTTCCTTTTCATGGTCCATGTTTTGCTTCCGTATAGTAGAGTTGGTTCTGACAAAACATTACATAGTCTGATTTTAGTGTGTTTTTGTACTAGGGATGGCTTAAATATATTATTTATTAAGCCATTTACTTTAACAAAGTTTGATATTTTAGTGTCTATGTCTTTTTCTTCTTCGTATGATAGATCCCATCCTAAGTATCTGAAAGTGTTTACTTGTTCTAGTATTTAATTATCTATCACTATTTTACTTCTTATTGGGGTTTTCTCCTTTGAATGCCATTATTTTTGTTTTTTCTTTAGATATTGTCATATTATATTGCTTTGAGATATCATTTAATGATCTTTGTAAGCCATCATCTGATGTAGCTAATACTATTTGATCATCTGCAAATAGTAGTGTATCTATCTTCATTTGTGGGGTCATTTGCATACCAAATAGGTTATGCTGTTTCAAGATTGTTATAATTTTATTTATATATATATATTGAAAAACAGAGGTGAGAGGGTACATCCTTGTAATACTCCTCTTGATATTTCTTTCCATTCTGAGATGTATTCTAATTTAACTGCTATATTATTTCCTGTATATATTTCTTGAATGGATTGTAAAAGTTGATTTGGTATGTTTAAATCGGTTAATATTTTAAACAATTTTCATCTACTACTAATTTTATCAAAGGCTTTTTCATAATCAATAAAGGCCACGTGTGTTTCTTTTTGAAATTCTCTTCTCTTTTCTATTAATAATTTTAAATTAAAAATTGAATCTATGCAGGATCGGCCTTTTCCGAAACCATTTTGTTCTTCTAGTAATTTGTCTTCAACAATGCTGCTTAGTTTCTCTTTTAATATTCCTGCATATATTTTATATCCTGTATTCAGCAGGCTAATTCCCCTATAATAATTGCAATCGTCTTTCTTTCCATTTTTATAGATTGGGATAACCAGTGCTTTTTTCCAAGAGTTAGGAGTTTTTCCTGACATCCAAACCATATTAAAAAATTTCAGAAGTCTTTCATTAAATTTATCACCTCCAATTTTGTAGAGTTCTATATTTATATTGTCTTCTCCTGGTGTTTTCCTATTTTTCATATTTATTATATTTTTCAGTTCAAACATTGTGATATTTTGTATTAGGTCATTCTTCATCATCATCAAATTCCTGCCATGTACCCTCAAGGGGTTTACAGGATATGATAGTACTACATGAAAAATTTACATCATTACTAACTTCCTATCTAAAATTTTCCTCCAAATCAGTCTGTTACTTGTCAAGACTCCAACATTACCAGATCTTATATTTCTATAGTCTAAGGCATTTTGTACAGTATCAATCCACCTATATCTTGGTCTTCCTCTGGGTCGTTTTCCTGCCAACCTGGCAGAGAACACTTGTTTTGCTAATCTTTCCTCTCCCATTCTATTTAAGTGACCATACCATCTGAGATTAGCTCTGCTAACGCATTCCTGGATGCTGACAATGTCAAGTTCTTTCCTAATATTCTCGTTTTTAATATGATATTGCCATTGTTGCCATCTGTTCACACCTCTACTCTTTATCAGGACTCTCATATCTGTGGTCTCAAGTCTTTGGTCAAGTGTTTTACTTCTAACCCAGCTCTCAGATCCATAAGTTAAAACTGGTTTGAACACTATCTTGTATACGGCTAATTTAGTGTTCCGACAAATTTCTCTCTTATTCCATATGAATTTTTTCAATTGACTTCCTACCATACATGGAGTTTATTTTAATCAAAATTATAGTAATTCTGAGTGGGACTGCACTGTGAAGATATCCACAAACTGAAACAAGATACTTTAATAATATGTACTTTTAAAGGCAGTACTGAATTTTCTTTTTATAGAAAACCTTTCTTCCTGGCAGATAGATCCATTCTTCTTCACGCTATCAACCATAAGAGAAGACATGTATTATCAAAACTCTTATACAAAGAGCATGCACAATTTGTTCTTCTGATTCCTTTTTATTGGAAGAATTAAATAAAATAAATCACATTGACTACTAATGGATATAACAATACCATGATTATTCCTTGACCAGACTATATTCTAATGTTAAAAGCACATCAGAACATATAGCATAGGTTCTCTGCAAGCATAATCAATATGCCACTTTCCAACCAGACTTGGAAACTTTTTTTTTACCAGATGCCAGGGATAAACTACTACCCTTTGCCTGTTTGGTGTCTACCAAGCAGCTTCCTCATGTTGACTTATTTTGGACAGATAGATCATTCTAATTAGTACATGGGTCCAAGAATATTGAAGTATATGAATCCAAGAACACCAAAGTTACATCATCATCAAATTCCTGACATGTACCCTCAAGGGATGTACAGGATATGATAGTACTACATGAAAAATTTACATCATTACTAACTTCTTATCTACAATTTTCCTCCAAATCAGTCTGTTACTTGTCAAGACTCCAACATTATCAGATCTTATATTTCTATCGTCTAAGGTACTTTGTACCGTATCAATCCACCTATATCTTCTTGGTCGTTTTTTTTTCGACCTGGCACTTGTTTTGCTAATTTTTCCTCGCCTATTCTGTTCAAGTGATCATACCACCTGAGATTAGCTCTGCTAACGCATTCCTGGATGCTGACAATGTCAAGTTCTTTCCTAATATCCTTGTTTTTAATATGATATTGCCATTGATGCCATCTGTTCACACCTCCAATCTTTCTCAGAACTCTCATATCTGCAGTCTCTAGTCTTTGGTCAAGTATTTTACTTCTGACCCAGCTCTCAGATCCATAAGTTAAAACTGGTTTGAACACTGTCTTGTATATAGCTAATTTAGTGTTCTGACTAATTTCTCTCTTATTCCATATGAATTTATTCAATTGACTTCCTACCATACCAGCTTTGTTGATTCTGTTGTCTATTTCCATATTTAATTTACCATCTTCACTAAAAATCATGCCTAAGTAGCTGCAATGTTTTACTTGTTCCACAGGTTCCCCATTCACAACACAGTTGATATTTTCAATGATTCTGCCTATTTTCATTGTTTTTGTCTTTTTATTGCTGACCTTCATATCATATCTATTAAAACAGTTATTCAATTTAGTCAGAGAATCTTGCAGACTTGTAGCGGATTTATTTAGAAGTATAACATCGTCCGCATAAAGCAAAGAGCTGACATTAACATTTCCAATTTTGATATCATGTTTAATACCACTTTCCCTCATAATGTGATCCATATAGATAATGAATAACAGAGGGGATAATGTGCATTCTTGTCTCACACTAGATTTGACATTAAACCATCTTCCTGTACTTCCTTCAATTCTAACTGCTGACTTAGAATGCAAATAAAGACTAAGTATTGCTTGATATAATGCCCCATTGACACCATATAACCGTAGCGTATTGAATAGCTTCTCTCTTGGCACCTTGTCATATGCCTTTTCCAAATCGACAAAACTTAAATACAGATCTTTGTTATATTCCAATGATTTCTCCACTATTTGTCGTAAAGTGAAGATCTGACCCTGACAGCCTCTATTTGACCTGAATCCAGCTTGTTCTTCACCAAGCTTTTCTTCCACAATTCTTCTCAACCGTTTCTCAAGTATACTTGTATATATCTTGCCAGGAACACTCAATAGGGATATACCTCTATAATTCTCACATTCAGTTTTATTTCCCTTTTTATATATAGGTACTATGAGAGCTCTATTCCAATCATTGGGAATTTGTCCCTCTGTCCAGGCATTCTGAACTATGCAGTGCAGCCACTGTAAGACTTTTATACCACCATACTTCAGCATTTCTGGTCGAATATCATCAACTCCTGTTGCCTTTCCATATTTCAAGCCTTTGATGGCTTTTTCTACTTCAAGTATGGATATGTATTCCTGACTGCATGCCTGTTGAGTGTTTTTTACCACTGTGCTATCACTGCTTGTTTCATTTAGCAATTATTCGAATTAATTACTCCATACTTCAAGGATATATTTTTCTCCCATTTTCATTTCACCTTTATTATCTCTAACTCCTTTTACAGCACTCTTTCCTCCATTCCTAAGCTTCTTCAACAACCTCCAGAATATTTTGCCACCTTTTTGATATTTATTTTCTATGTTCTTGCCAAAGTCCTCCCATGACTCTCAATTAGCTAGTTTTACACAGTGTTTAGCTTTCTTACATTTGTCTCTGTATTCTCTAAGAGCACAAGCCGACTTATTTGCCAGGAACTTTTGATATGCTTTCTTCTTTTCCTTCACTGCCTCTTTAATTTCCTGTGTCCCCCATGGAGTTCTAATTTTTCTATCCTTCAGACAACTTCACCACATGCCTCTCTTGCTGAATCAATCAGTTTTCTTCAAGGCTTGCCACTGAATCTCCAAGGTTTGGTTCGTGTTCTCAAACTCTTTCATTTGTTTTCAATAATCTTTGTGTATTTTAGTCTACAGTTCACATCTGAGAGCTGCTCAACTTTTATTCGCTTTAAAACAAAAGAAAAAGCCATCAAAGGCTTGAAATATGGAAAGGCAACAGGAGTTGATGATATTCGACCAGAAATGCTGAAGTATGGTGGTATAAAAGTCTTACAGTGGCTGCACTGCATAGTTATTCTTTTATTCTTACATGTTATTCTTTTCAATATGAAATTCAATTTTATCCTGCTTAAGACTAAATAGTTATCACTTCCAATTTCAAATCCTGTGTAGACTCTGGTGTCCTGCACCAGGGATAAAACATCACTATCCACAATAACATAGTCAATGAGACTTTTTTTTATTCCTTGCCTCTTCTCTCCATGTGAATTTGTGTACATTTTTATGTTGGAACATGGTGTTAGTAATAACCAGTCCATGTCCTGAGCAAAAATCCAACAGGTATTTGCCATTATTATTAGCTTTGCTCTTTTCTCCAAATTTTCCCAAAACATTTTTGTATGTCTGACAATCACTTCCTACTCTGCTATTTAGATCCCCAACAAGGACCAACTTTTCCTTTTTCATTGTGTCAGTAGCTTTCTCTAGAGCCTCAAAAAATTCCTCCACTTCTACCTTAGTAGAGCCTTCTGTGGGGCCATAGGCACAAATAAGTCTCATTGTCCAGTTCCCCGTTCTGATATTTGCCCAAATCACTCTACTTGAGACTGCCTGCAATTCAAGAAGATGAGCCTCGTATTTTGTGTTGAATATGGCTACTACTTCATTTCCTTGATTGTCATTGCCTGAATATAACATTTTGTATTTATTGCTCAGAAAGATCTCACCATTTTTTGTCTTTTTTGTTTCAGTCAACCCTATTGTGCATCTGGTACTTATCTAATTCCTCTGCTAGCTCCATTTCTTTGCCATTCAGGCTTCTTATATTGATAGTACCGATCTTTAACTCTGGTGATGTTGAGTTGGGGTGTGTTTTCAGATTTGTTCCAATAGCTGACTTTTTGCTGTTCGCACTGGTTCCCTGGCGAAAACAACGGGGGCCTTGTTTAACCGGGCGACGCCCTAGCTGGCATGAAATTTTGTCATGTTGTACCATCATTTTGTATTTTGGTTTAACCAATAGGAATACAATTTGGTCGGCTAAATCCCAAATTACCAGCCCATCCTCGTTCGTTCAGTATCCAGGTAGATACCGAACAGGGTGCACCACGAGAAGGTGAGGATTAGACATTAGGTCAGAAGCCCTGGTCGGTTCTCTGCATTCCTTAGGTCATTCTTTGTCTTATAAAATTTTATTTCATTGTTCTCATCTGTCCAGAGATTTTGGAAATAGGTCACTCATTTTTCTAAATCTATTTTTTGTATTTTTATCTTTTCTTTTATTTCTTTATTCATGTATTTTATTACTTTATAGATTTTGGGTTGTGGCTTAAATAAATCCTTTTCTAGTTCTGTTATGAAATTGTTCCATCTTTCTCTATGTTTTTTCCTTACTTGTCGTTTTGCAACTGCACTATTTCTTTTATATTCTATTTCGGCTTCTATTGCTTTGGAATTTAGGCATTTCTGGCAACTGTCCTTTTTTGGTTTTTATTCTATTTTCTATTTCTTTGTTCCAGTCTCGTAGTTCTCTTTTCTAATCCATTTGTGCTTTATTCCTAAGCTTTCTGTTGCTGCTTTTGTGAGAATTTGTTTCAAAATTTCCCATTCATCTTCTATGTCACTTGATTCATGTGTGGTTTCTGATTTTAAGTTTGTGCATTTTTGATATTGTTGTATAACTTGAGGATCCTCTAATGAAGAAATTTTGTAGATTGGCTGGTAAGAATTTTCAATTTTATGTATTTTTAGCCACTTTGGTATAAATCGAATTTTTGCTGATACCATAACAATACATACACATGCTATTTACAAGTGGAAATTACAAACAAGTGAATAATTTCACTTCTAATAGTTTAAAACTTATCACTCTTTAGATCTAACTCACTAACTTTGCAGAAAGCTACTGATACTAGGCTATTTAAATACGAAGTTTACATTTTCCACTTTATGCTCTTATTTTAAAACATACCTCTTTCATGCAATAAGAATGGCCATGAAATGAAAAAGAGAGAGCAATCAAAACATAGATGGCAGTCTCTATTGCGGTCTACACTGTCCTTACCACTAGGCTAACATGACTGGGGGTTTTTGTCATCACAAAAGATAATTTCAACACAAAATGATTCTACACTATCTAGTGCAGGGATGGCCAACCTATGGCGCATGCGCCAAAAGTGGCGCATTTAATCCCAATGATAATAATAAAAAAGTAAGCCTATTTATGCAAAAAGTATTAATCAAAAACCGATTTATAAGAAAAAAAAGTTAAAACTTAGTAATTATTTTTAGCGATTTTATTGTTTTGTGGATCTTTCGCACATTCATTGGTTTGATCCTGAGGTGCCAAGCATTAGCAAAATTGGTGCGTCACAGGTTTTTAATTAGCCAGTTTGCAAGAGATACTCACGGGATATGGAGTTGTGCTCTGTTTGCTCTTTGTAAACATTTGCAGTTTTTTCGAAAGTTAAGCCTTGTTTTTACATTCAGTTACCCATCACAGTGCAAAAGAAAACAGAAGGTGATAGTAAGTGTGAATTCAGTGAATGATGGAAAAATGAGTTCTTACTTATAGCTAATCTGCCAAGGAAACCGTTATATATTATTTGTGAAAATACTTTCTCACATAATAAAAGACATGATCTTAATAGACACACAACATCAGACTGAAATACGAGGAGAACTGAAGTGCTTGGATCCGAGTTACAGATAGAGAGAATCTCGTTTTTACATTAAATCAATATATCACCTCCATATTAACATACTTTTGCTGGGAGTTTTTAAGGGTACAAGAGTTGTACGATGCATCTGAATTCGCAAGTGAAAACATTGGAGCATTTAACGTAAAAGGTTGGCCACCCATGATCTAGTGTTACATGGCAAATGAGTTTTGCTACTTCTTATGGTGAATGATTTGAAAGCTTGCTGGCATGAACATATTCCATTGTCACTTCAAGATAATACAGTAATAATTGTTGAAGAACAGGGATGCCATTTGGAAAGCTAGCTGACACAATTTTGTTCATATTATCAAGATATACTCTGCTCCAAGAAAAGTGAACATGGCTGCAATTTTCAACAGAATCAGTCACTTGTTTTCTATAACAAATTTCCAGACACTCCATAATGACAACTGCAACTGACCACTTTAAAACCCCATCTACATTACACTCTCCCTCTGTATAAAAATGCTGCACCTGCACTCTTCAATACATAAAGTGCAACTTACTCTTTCTGCATACAGAGCTTACCATCATTAGTATCTCAAAGCATGCTTTCACTGGATAGATAATGTAATGTAGGTAGATTATATACATAGTGTAAAGCAGCATCAGTTGAGCACTTTGTGCAGCAACTTTTTTTTTTTTTTAATGAAAAATTAGACATTTTTTGCTATGCTTTTTCAGAAACATAATGTGCACAGAAGACATGTATTATCAAAAGCATTGTGGTGTTAATTAGAATACAAAGTTTAAACATTTAAAAAGTTACAAAATATTTAATTACTACAGAGCAGACATACAGAGGTCTTTAAAGACTAACACCATTGGATTTACAAAGAGCGTTTGCATGAGTAAACTATTTTATTTTGATAAGACATCCACCTGGGAGAGCAGAAAGGAAAAAATCCATTACTAGAAAACAATGCTATGGACTCCATATATGATAAAGGAAGAAAGTATTAGTGATTTATGGAAGCACATGCAAATCAGATCAAATAGTTATTTAGATCACGATAGAACAACAATTCAATACCACAGGTAAAAGTACACATTATTAAAGTATCAAGAAAGGAAAGACTGATGTTAAATTTAGGTTCAATAGTGAACTTAATATGGGAGTACATGGAGTTTATTTTAATCAAAATTATAGTAATTCCGAGTGGGACTGCACTGTGAAGATATCCACAAACTGAAACAAGATAATTTAATGATATGTACTTTTAAAGGCAGTACTGAATTTTCTTTTCATAGAAAACCTTCCTTCACTGGCAGATACATCCATTCTTCTTCACACTATCAACCATAAGAGAAGACATGTATTATCAAAACTCTTATACAAAGAGCATGCACAATTTGTTCTTCTGATTCCTTTTTATTGGAAGAATTAAATAAAATAAATCACATTGACTACTAATGGATATAACAATACCATGATTATTCCTTGACCAGACTATATTCTAATGTTAAAAGCACATCAGAACATATAGCATAGGTTCTCTGCAAGCATAATCAATATGCCACTTTCCAACCAGACTTGGAAACTTTTTTTTTACCAGATGCCAGGGATAAACTACTACCCTTTGCCTGTTTGGTGTCTACCAAGCAGCTTCCTCATGTTGACTTATTTTGGACAGATAGATCATTCTAATTAGTACATGGGTCCAAGAATATTGAAGTATATGAATCCAAGAACAATGAAGTTACATCATCATCAAATTCCTGACATGTGCCCTCAAGGGATGTACAGGATATGATAGTACTACATGAAAAATTTACATCATTACTAACTTCTTATCTACAATTTTCCTCCAAATCAGTCTGTTACTTGTCAAGACTCCAACATTATCAGATCTTATATTTCTATCGTCTAAGGTACTTTGTACCGTATCAATCCACCTATATCTTCTTGGTCGTTTTTTTTTCGACCTGGCACTTGTTTTGCTAATCTTTCCTCGCCTATTCTGTTCAAGTGATCATACCACCTGAGATTAGCTCTGCTAACGCATTCCTGGATGCTGACAATGTCAAGTTCTTTCCTAATATCCTCGTTTTTAATACGATATTGCCATTGATGCCATCTGTTCACACCTCCAATCTTTCTCAGAACTCTCATATCTGCAGTCTCTAGTCTTTGGTCAAGTATTTTACTTCTGACCCAGCTCTCAGATCCATAAGTTAAAACTGGTTTGAACACTGTCTTGTATATAGCTAATTTAGTGTTCTGACTAATTTCTCTCTTATTCCATATGAATTTATTCAATTGACTTCCTACCATACCAGCTTTGTTGATTCTGTTGTCTATTTCCATATTTAATTTACCATCTTCACTAAAAATCATGCCTAAGTAGCTGCAATGTTTTACTTGTTCCACAGGTTCCCCATTCACAACACAGTTGATATTTTCAATGATTCTGCCTATTTTCATTGTTTTTGTCTTTTTATTGCTGACCTTCATACCATGTCTATTAAAACAGTTATTCAATTTAGTCAGAGAATCTTGCAGACTTGTAGCGGATTTATTTAGAAGTATAACATCGTCTGCATAAAGCAAAGAGCTGACATTAACATTTCCAATTTTGATATCATGTTTAATACCACTTTCCCTCATAATGTGATCCATATAGATAATGAATAACAGAGGGGATAATGTGCATCCTTGTCTCACACCAGATTTGACATTAAACATCTTCCTGTACTTCCTTCAATTCTAACTGCTGACTTAGAATGCAAATAAAGACTAAGTATTGCTTGATATAATGCCCCATTGACACCATATAACTGTAGTGTATTGAATAACTTCTCTCTTGGCACCTTGTCGTATGCCTTTAACAGAACGGAAAAACTTAAATAGAGATCTTTGTTATATTCCGACAGCCTCTATTTGGCCTGAATCCAGCTTGTTCTTCACCAAGCTTTTCTTCCACAATTCTTCTCAACCATTTCTCAAGTATACTGGCATAAATCTTCCCCAGAACACTCAGTAATTCTCACATTCAGTTTTATTTCCCTTTTTATATATGGGTACTATTAGAGCTCTACTCCAATCATCAGGATTTCGTCCCTCTGTTCAGGCCTTCTGAACTATGTAGTGCAGCCACTGTAAGACTTTTATACCATCATACTTCAGCATTTCTGGTTGAATATCATCAACTCCTGCTGCCTTTCTACATTTGAAGGCTTTGATGGCTTCAAGTATGCATATGTATTTCTGACTGTATGCTGTTGAGTGTTTTTTACCACTGTGCTATCACTGCTTGTTTTATTTAGAAATTTTTCAAAGTAATTACTCCATACTTCAAGGATATCATTTTCTCCTGTTTTCATTTCACTTTTATCATCTCTAACTCCTTTTACAGCACTCTTTCCTCCATTTCTAAGCTTCTTCAACAATCTCCAGAATATTTTGACACCTTCTTGATATTTATTTTCTATGTTCTTGTCAAAGTCCTCCCATGACTTTTGTTTGGCTAGTTTTACACAGTGTTTAGCTTTCTTAGATTTGTCTCTGTATTCTCTTAGAGCACAAGCTGACTTATTTGCCAGTAACTTTTGATATGCTTTCTTCTTTTCCCTCACTGTCTCTTTAACTTCCTGTGTCCACCATGGAGTCCTGATTTTTCTATCCTTGCAGACAACCTCACCACATGGCTCTGGGTAAATCAATCAGGTTTTCTCCAAGGTTTGGCTCTTGTTCTCAAACTCTTTCTTTTGTTTTCAATAATCTTTGTGTATTTTAGTCTACAGTTCACATCTGAGAGCTGCTCAACTTTTATTCGCTTTAAAACTTTCTTCATTGTCATTCTCTTCAATATGAAATTCAATTTTATCCTGCTCAACTAAATAGTGATCGCTTTCAATTTCAAATCCTCTGTACAGTCTTGTGTCCTGCACCAGGGAGAAAACATCACTATCAACAATAACATAGTCAATGAGACTTTTCTTATTCCTTGTCTCTTCTCTCCATATGAATTTGTGCACATTTTTATGTTGGAACATCGTGTTAGTAATAACCAGTCCATGACCTGAGCAGAAATCCAACAGGTATTTGCCATTATTATGAGCTTTATTCTTTTCTCCAAATTTTTCCAAAACATTTTTGTATGTCTGACAATCACTTCCTACTCTGCTATTTAGATCCCCAACAAGGACCAACTTTTCCTTTTTCATTGTGTCAGTAGCTTTCTCTAGAGCCTCAATAAATTCCTCCATTTCTACCTTAGTAGAGCCTTCTGTGGGACCATAGGCACAAATAAGTCTCATTGTCCAGTTCCCCGTTCTGATATTTGCCCACATCACTCTGCTTGAGACTGCCTGTCATTCAAGAAGATTAGCCTCGTATTTAGTGTCAAATACTATGGCCACCCCTTCTTTTCCTTGATTGTCATTGCCTGAATATAACATTTTGTATTTAATGCTCAGAAAGATCTCACCAGTTTTTGTCTTTTTTGTTTTAGTCACCCTTATTATGTCGATGTCGTACTTATTTAATTCCTCAGCTAGCTCCATTGCTTTGCCATTCAGGCTTCTTATGTTGATAGCACCGATCTTTAACTTCGGTGATGTTGAGTTGGGGTGTGCTTCAGATTTGTTCCAGTAGATGACTTTTCGCTGTTCGCCCTGGTTCTCTGGCGAAAACAACACGGGCCTCGTTTAACCAGGCGACCCTCCATCCGGCATGAAATTTTGTTATGTTGTACCATCATTTTGTATATTGGTTTAAGCCAATAAGAATACAATTTGGCCGGCCAAATTCCAAATTGCCAGCTGATCCTCATTCGTTCAGCATCCAGGTAGATACCTAACAGGGTGCACCACGAAAAGGTGAGGATTGGACATTAGGTCGGGTCCTGGTCGGTTCTCCGCATTTCTCTAAAGGCTATGTGGAGGTCTCCTCTCAGTTATACAGCTTTGAACCTTAAGCACCCCATCCGATTCTTAAAATCTGAGAAGCCTGGCATTGCTTACTATACCATTTGACAAAGGACACCGAGTTTTTTTGAAATAAAATCAAAATTCTTCATTCCAGTAGATTTATTTGATTGACTATTTCTTAAATTTTGTGAAATTTTACGACACCATCCGAATCTTAACTGCTCTGATTGCATGCCAGTTTCAAAGTTTTGAGAGGTAATTACCATTAATTGTTCATTTTGTTGTTGTTGTAATAATGAAGATGCTATGCTATCTTGAATTTTAATTACAAAAGCTATCCACTGTTTTCCTATGAACTCTAATAATGCATTCTCCTCTTAACTCAAATGGGACTGACACATAAGCAAGTAAACATTTATTACATTATTTGTTTAAAAGACCAGATTTATGTTTATGATTGTGATTTTGTTTTGAATGTTTTAACTGATCTCTTCTCTCCCCAATGACGTTCTTGTAACACAGGATGAAATATCTTGGAGTTTAATAAATTCTAATTTTCTATACATGTGCCAGCCATTATAAAAATGTTATATCTTACTACATGTTCCTTTAAAAACGTACAGATCCTGCAGTAATGATTACGTCAATATCCTATTCTTACTCATACTTTACTAAGAAATGTTCACTACATGCCACCCCAAAGTCTCCTGCCAGGCAGAAATCAGAAGAATCATGAATAACTTGGATATGAACAAAGCATCTAGTACTGATGGTATATCATCCCACTGTGCTAAAAACTTGTACTCCATAGCTATCACAGATCACCTTTTCAATTTTTCTTACTCAATTGGCATCTATCTATCCCACAGTATAAAAATAAGCCTACATTTCAGCCTATTCAAAAAGAAATGACGGAGGTCACTGACAGCCAACTTCTTCACCTCTTGGAGGCTCACTAGCTAATTAGCAACCACATTAAATGTTGGTTGCACTACTCACAATCCACAACTGTTCAAGCCACGAAAAGTTTGGAGAAACTCATGTGATTGCTCTCGATATTCCTAAGGCATTTGTTTGTATCTAATACAGCTCGGCACACTATCAGATATGTCTTCTAATCCTTTACAGTGGGTTGCCAACATCCTCGTTGATCACTGTGTCATGACTGATGGCTTGCTCTTCTTAAGTTTTCCAATCAATGCAGAATACCCAAAGAGTCTGTACTTTCACCCACTCTTCTACATAGACGGCATCTCCCAACCATTCCAGATGCCCAACATACAATGCCCACTATATCCTTTTGCCAGAAACTGTCCAAATTAGACACAAAAAAGTCTCCTGGCCCTGATTGCATTCCTCCAATTGTCCTGAAGGCTTGTACACCAGAATTGACTCTCCTATGTTGCCTGTATATAATGTCTTACTCCACTGGTATCTAACCCACAGCCTGGTAATTGGCCTATATTCAATCCATTCCCAAGAAGAGTGACAAATGACTGCCGTCCAACTACTACCCCATCTCGCTCACCTCAGTCCTGTCTAAAGTAATGGAAAAAATCATCAATCCCCAATTCCTATACTACCTTGAAGTTACCTTCCAAATAAATGACTGGCAGTATGGATTCTGTTGCTGCCGATCAGCAGGAGATCTGCTCATATATGTCACCCATCTCTGGACAAATGCCATGGAGAAGTTTGGTGAATCTCAAGCGGTTGCACTTGATATCTCCAAGGTGTTTGACTGGGTCTGGCACAAGGGCTTACTAAGCAAGCTGCCATCATTTGGTCTGTCTCAAGACTTCTATAGTTAGATTACTAGCTTTCTGTCTGGATACACACTATATGTGATGGTGGTGGTGGTGGTGAATGGTTCCTTATCATCTGACCATTCAACTAATGCTGTGGTTCCACAAGGTTCTGTCCTCCCACCAATCCTCTTCCTGCTAAATATCAATAACCTACTTCAGCTGACCTCCAACCAAATACACAGTTTTGCAAACAACAGCACATTGCACTCCTCCCTTTCTTTTGATAAACTTTACTCTACACAACTCACCTCAATCTACAGTACATCAAACACCACTGCCCTCAATTTTGATCTCCAAGCCATCCTCCAATAGGGTTCAGATAACCTAGTCAATTTCAATGCTAATAAAACCCAGTACTGTTTTAATTCTCATAAAAAAGAACCACTTTATCCTAGTATTATTTTTGACAACACCCAAATTTCCAGACAATTTGAGATTTCTCTTCTTAGAATTACCTTGACATCAGACCTCTCCTGGCATAAACACATCACAACCATTGCATCCTCAGCTTTAAAAAAACTAGGATTTCTCTTTCGCTCAAGACGTTACTTCACCCCTGAACAGCTCTTAACCTTATACAAATCACAAATCCACCCAGCCATTGAATACTGCTTTCACATACGGGGCAGGACCCCCAAAAGCTCCCTCAAAATGCTTGACTCAATACAAAGGAGAGCAATCAGACATTAATGATCCATCTCTTACCAACTCACTCCCCTGACTTTTGCACACACGATTATTCTCTGCACTATGTGTATTCTACAAATATTTTCATGGAAAATGTTCATCTGAAATAGCATCAATAATTCCTCCACTTAGTACTAAGCTCGTTGGAACATGTGCAGCTGCTGCTCAACATCCCTTCACAGTGCACCTTGAAACCCACAGAACAAGTTTCTTCTTCCCTCCTTCATCCCCGAAATTGCTGTACTATGGAACAGTCTTCTCCCTGTTGTGTTCCCCAAAGAATACAATATACAGTCATTTAAATCAAATGTGAACAAGTACCTTTTTCCCGAACCCACTACTCATATGGTACTACATGGGTGGTCTGAAAAGTTCTTGGCCTAACAATGAAAAACGGATTTATAATTTCAAAATTATTTTTATTTTTCAGCATAATCTTCCTTAAGACTAATACATTTATTCCAGCGATTCTCCATTATCCCGTTCCTGTAGTGGTTCTCAGTAAGATCTCCAATATACCCCTCTAAAGTTGCAATCACCTCTTGATGCGAAGAAAAACGCTGACCAGCGAGGAAGTAGTTTTGGGAAGAGACAGAAGTCAGAGGGAGCCAAATATGGAGAATTGGGTGGATGTTCCAACAATTCATAGTGCAGATCACTTAATTTCCCATTGCCAAAACACATGTGGGGAGGTGTATTGATCTGATGAAAGATGATTTTTTTTTCCTGCAAATTGGGTCTTTTCTCACGAATTTTTTCGTCTAGCCTGGTTAAAAGATCAGAATAATATTCTCCGGTTATTGTTTGACTCTTTTCAAGAAAATTAATAAACAAAATGGCTTTAGCATTCCAAAACACTGATGCCATGACCTATCCTGCTGATGGAACAGACTTTGTCTTCTTTGGAGCTGAACAACCGGCTTCTGTCCACTGTTTTGACTGCTGTATGGATTCTGGTGTATAATGATGAATTCAAGTCCCATCCATAGTAATAAATCGATGCACAAGATTAGTTATATTCTTGTTAAAGTGCTCCAAGCACTGTTCAGAGATTTTCATTAAGCGCATTTCAAATCTACTGTGAGCAAGTGCAGTATCCATCTTGCGCAAAGCTTTTTCATTTGCAATTCTTCATGCAAAATATATCCTACACGTTCTTTTGAAATGCCTATAGTCTCAGCAATTTCACGCACTCTGACTCGCTGGTCATCCAATACCATATTGTGCACTTGATCAATGACTGTGTTGTTACATTATTTGGATGTCCTTCATGTGGATCATCTTCAAGGCTGGTACGGCCACGTTTAAACTTGGCAGCCCACTTCTTAATTGTCGAAAATGAAGGAGAAGAGTGCCCATAAACTTTTATGAACTTCGAATGAATTTCTTTTGGCATTAAACCTTCTTTTACAAAGAATTTTATAACCGCACGATACTCAATTTTATCCATTTCAAGGGATACAGACAACACTTTTGCTTCAGACAGCTAGCTGTATATTAAAAACTATTTGATAGAATGACTTGCAATTTCACATGGATGCTTATGACAGATGTATCAACTTAGAAAAAAAAAAACTTGTCAATAGTGTTGCCGTCTATGGTCAGGGCCGAGAACCTTTCAGACCATCCTTATAGATGCCAACACTATCAGCAAGATTTTTTTTTTTTTTTTTCTAAGCTGGTGCATCTGTTGTAAGCATCCATGTGAGACTGCAAGTCATTCTATCATGTAGTTTGTTTTACACAGCTGTCCGAAGCAAAAGTGTTGTCTTTATATGCAGTCATTAGCATCTATATACAAGTAGCCCAGTCTTGAAGTGACTTCTGGTGTAAACTTTGTTTACACTTGGATAAAGGATGAAACCAAGAATATAAATTCTTGGCATCTTTAATTCATAGTATAACCAAGTGGAAAAAACTTTCAACAGATATGAATCTAGAAGAAAACTTTCAGTAGTGCTTAAGGTTAAGGTAACCAAAAATAAACACACAATCATGAGAATTTAGTATTAAATTCCAGTCAATTATATTAAATCACTGAAATTTTCCTAATTGCTGTGTTTGCATATAAGGAACATCATGAACTAATATTCATATTATTAAGAGAGACCTCCAGGCAGGCCATTTTTATCTGCACCAGTTGTCATGTTTGTTCTCGAATTCATTCACACTATAGTCCAACCACATAAGTGAGAGCTGTTGTTGGTAGACTGCCAAGAAGAGTCAATTCATGCTGAAGGGAGAAAGTAATAAAGAATGTACAAATTGGTCACCAACATGCGAAATCACATGCTTTATACATAAAATTTTCCAACTGTTATACAATCAAAATAGTTACCACGTTAAAAACTACTATGTTCATATAAAAGAGAAGTTAATTTTCTGACGTGTAATAATAAACATTCATCCCACAACACGGATTGATTACCCTATTATCGGAATGGATTCTCCTTCTTTTCACATGTGCAGAAGTGTCAAAGGGTCTCGTATCTGTGGGTGTACTATACCTGCACTTATACCCCTTCAATAACAATCCATTCTTATCGTACACCACTCCATGAAAGAATAATTTGGCTCTTATCACCATTCACTCTCAACTTCTCAGGATGCCCTCTCTTCATTCCCCCCCCCCACACACACACACATACCAAATAAAATGAAAAATTCCAAAATTCCATTTACTGATATTGTGTGTGATCCTTTCAGAAGTTTGTAAGTCCCAATCACATCAACTCTCTTTCTCCTGTTTACTAGCAGCTGCAGCTCACAAATTCTCAATCTGTATTCTGTCTTCATAATCTGTATTCCACAATAATTCTCTCTCTCACTTGCTCTCTCCACTGTATCATAATTACCACAGAAATGAGGCCAGTGCACAATAGTCCAAGTGAGGTCTTATCAAGGCCTTTTAAAGAGGCAAAATGACTTCTTTATCTTTAAATATCAAAGTTCATTTCAGCAATGCCATTATCCTCTAAGTTGTATTATTATTATTATTACGTGACATTTCCAGGGAGTCCAAGGACTCATAGTGGGAGGGTACACTACTCTACCTCGCTAAATACAACTCATCCTCTCCACTACTACACTACTATCATCAACGGCATCTATCGCCCATCATCGCCAACAAGAGTATTATTTTTTTGTCTGTAAATTGCGTGTGTTCTGAAGGCCAATTTGTCTGTATGCAGGATGAAAAACCCTGCTACCACTGTTTGAGATCAGCTAACTCACCTCCAACTGATAAAGCCCATATAAGGATTCCCCTCATCACAGCGAGAATTGAACCCAGATATTTTCCAATCGAAGGGCACAATGTTCCGCTGTTCTTCCAACTGCACTACAGCAGCTAGACACATCGAGGGAGGGTGCATGCTCTACAACTCTGTCTCCACCAACTACACCAGTGATGGCAAACCTATGACACGCATGTCAACACTGACACACTTGAGGATTTCAGGTGACACACCTTGGATGTTGAAAAATATTGGTAGTCTGATGATAAAACTAATTTCGATAATTTCATTTTATTAAATTAATTGTATAATATGTTATTAGATATATGAAGAGTCAAAGGCTTCAATTCGGTGACATATGACTTGTTTAAGTTAAGGGATATTACATCCCATATCATTTCTTAACCGAATTAGAAACTCGAAGAGTTTCATGCCGAATATAGTAGAAACTATATAAAGTTCGGCGATTCCAAACATAAGCAAATACCTGGATACTGCAGCAACTGACCCTAAAGGTAGTGCAAGCTGAGGCAACTCATGTCTAAGGTGGAGCAAGCTCCGATCACTATTCTTGATATTTACCCATAATGTGAACTTAGCTCCTAGGAGCTGTATTTCTGTTCAACATTATGAGAGAAGGTCACTACCCAGACCGGTTTCGACCTTTATTGAGGTCTCATCAGTGAGTAGGTAGACCTAGTTAATATCAAGTTAGTAGTGAACAAAACTTACAACCCTTCTATGAGTATTGCCGAGATGTGTCCTAATAAATTATTAGATATATGAAGGGCCAAAGGCTTCAATTCGGCGACATTCGGTTAAGAAACGATATGGGATGTAATATCCCTTAACTTAAACAAGTCATATGTTGCCGAATTTTTGGCTCTTCATATATCTAATAATTTATTAGGACACCTCTTGGCAATACTCATAGAAGGGTTGTAAGTTCTGTTCGCTACAAACTTGATATTAACTAGGTCTACCTACTCACTGATGAAACCTCAATAAAGGTTGAAACCAGTCTGGGTAGTGACCTTCTCTCATAATGTTGAACAGAAATACAGCTCCTAAGAGCTACGTTCACATTATGGGTAAACATCAAGAATAGTGATTGGAGCTTGCTCCACCTTAGACATGAGTTGTCTCAGCTTGCATAACCTTTAGGGTCAGTTGCTGCAGTATCCAGGTATTTGCTTACGCTTGGAATCGCCGAACTTTATATATATATATAGTTTCTACTATATTCGGCATGAAACTCTTTGAGTTTCTAATTCGGTTAAGAAACGATATGGGATGTAATATCCCTTAACTTAAACATTGTATAATATAATATGAATTCATAGATTGTATATCAATATCTTATTAAATAAATAGCCTAATATGATATGTATAAGTCACCATCTATGATTAAGTAGTTAAATTTACAATGCATGTATGCAAGTGGCACATCATCAACGTCAATATTTAAAAAAAAAGATGTTTGACACACCTGGGTAAAAAGGTTCGCCATCACTGAACTACATCAATGCTATCTACCACCCACCACCACCACCATTAGTATTTTCACAGACAATCACAAACATCCATGTCCATGGTGGGATTCGAACTGCAGCCTTTTGGCTGGAGAGCGGATACACTTACCACTCGGCCAACCAGGCTGTAGTATTTGCAATTATGTATCTTGAACTTCAACTTCTTATCTACTAAAACTAAGATTCCTAACCTGATCAGTTTCTTCTGGCACAATATAATATGACACTTGATATCTAATCATACAAAAGTGAAAGACTTTACATTTACTAACACATAACTGACAGCTATTTATAAATGCCCACATTTCCAATCTATTCAAATCATTCTACAAGTACTACATATCAGTCGCACTATTGATTACCCTGCCTATCAGTAAACAGCTGTATGTTGTATGTCAAATCCTTCCCAATGTCATTAATGAATAAACTGAATAACAATGGACCAAGGGCTGATTCTTGTGGTGCACCACTGGTTACATCCTCTTATCTCCACACTAATATTTTATAATCCAATCCCATATTGCTGGGTAATTTCTCCACAAAGCAAGATGGGCAGCTTGCAGTTCGTAAACTGCAAGCTGCCCATCGTGGTCCAAACACACGGCCGATCTTTAAAATTTCGATACCAAGGTCTTTTGCAATCGTATTTAATTCTCGTTAATTTTTTGGTGATTGATGATAAAAAGCATATAATTTATCCAAAAATATTTCAAAATGATTTATTTCTTTAATGTTTTTTTATCGAATTGTCTAATGCTAAGTGTAAAAAATGAGCGCAATGCCAAATCACAACGTTGGGAAATTTTTGTAGAAGTTTGATTGCAACACCTAATTTGTTTCTTAACATTACACTAGCTCTATCAGAACAAAATGCAATGAGATGATTTTTTTTTAAATACTTATCAGAAAATCCATATGAATTTCAAGTAGCAATTATAGTAGCATGTATACATTCCACGATGGAATTTTCTAGTTCTAAAAGATTACTAAACAAGAAGAACAAGGGGCTCGCAAATTTGAGAAAAATTGAACAAAGGGCTCGCACGAGCCCCTTATAGCTCACCACTGGGTGTATCCATTCTTCTTGTGTAATTCACAATGGTAACTATTACAGAATGCAAGTAACTTGCTCAAATATGACCTTCCCTTAGTAAACCCATGCTGTTCATTATTATGACATCCTCCATGGAGTAACTCATTATCACAAAGTAAATTCTCTGTCAACTTATTTCTGTCTGCAAGCCCTGTCCAATTTATCCAAAATCACCACCACTCCTGAGATAGTGATAGGCAGATTGTTGGATAGATCAGTCTTTGCACCACCTTTGTGCAATGGGATTATCATACAGTTTTTCCATTCCTGGAGGAATCTCACCTGTTCTGAGACTCAAATTATATAGTCTGGTCAAAGGAACAGCCAGTTCAGCTCATCAGTTCAGTCTCATCAGTATCAGTCCCGGTTGACAAATTTTATTCAACATTTTTATGTAACAGCTCTAGTACCTCTTCTGCATGCACCTGAATTTCTTCATCCAGTGAAGAAATGGTGAGCTCAATATTGCATACACCAGGTCGATGGCTTTTAACAAAATCAACACTCATTAGCTGAACAATCTCTTCTGCATCTGTCACCTGCATACCATCTGCACTGAGTAGAGTTATTTGTTCATATTCATCAGTTATTTTACTTGCAGCATAACAATAGAATTCTTTTCAAATGTCTAACTTGTAGAGCTAGTTTATTTTCATTCAAATTCCTTTCTGTATAATATTTGTAACTCTTCTGGCCTGCTCCTTATAATTTTCATAACCGACATCCTTATACACACTGTATTTCTTCCACATCTTTTCTTATGAATCTCTTGCTTAATAAGAGTATACATCCATTATTATTTCTGTCCTATTTATTTTTCAAACTCTAGGAACACATTCTAATATTGCATCATTTAAGTATTCTTTAAACACTTCCCCTGCACTGCTGATATCCTTCCCATCCAACAACCATTACTATGGCACAGATCCAACATATACTCTCAGTTGGTGATTTCCTGCTTTTCAGTTCTGTATGCAACATCCATAAACTTGATCACTTCAAGTCAGTAAAACATGATCACTAACCAAATGGAAGCAGATTCTGATGCTGTAATCAGATCTAATACTCTTTGAAATTTCTTTCTGCCAGATGCTGCTTGAGGAAGTTGTCTTGCAACCAGTGGCATAGCTGGGTGAGGGGCAGTCCACCCAAGGCAGCACTTTGAACCTTTTGCAGCTTATTCTAAAATACAGTCTCGAGAACTCAGTTCCAAATATTGTAATACTACTGCAAATTTTCCTCAAAATTGTTGTGAGTTGCTAGTTGTGAGAGGGGTTTTTCTAAATTAAAACTGATTAAGAATTACCTACATTACTATGAAATAGACTTCGCCAATGTCATCGATGATTTTGCAAACAAAAGCATAGTGTTTTAATTTATTTCCCTGTATGTCGTTTTGACTTTTTGTGGTATTTTTGGTGTGTATTGAGAGGGACGACAAACTCAGGTTTGTCGTCCCAGGCAGGGACGACAAACGTCCCAGGCAGGGACGATGGCAGCTCTTGCTGCCATCCCAGGCAGCAAGAGCTCTAGCTATGCCACTACTCGCAACAGCTCAATAAATTGCTTCATTGTTCTCATGAGATTTCACTGCTACTCAGTCAATGTTTGGATAATTAAAGCCCTCATTATTTCTCATTTCGCATCTACCTTCTTTATTTGGTAATGCATTTCTTCATCACTAGCAAATGATCCACTAAGTCTGTAATCACATCCTGCTGTGTATTTGATCTTTTAGCCTCCATCTTACACCAGATGGCTTCAAATCCAATGCCATGTGGAAAACTGTTAACAGTATTGCAGCCATAAGTCTCAACTAATCAGATTCAAGTCATTCAGCATCATCTCTCCCACCCTCTCCTATCCTGTCTATCCCTCCTAAAAATACTGTATCCATTACATTCAATACATGCTAATATACCTGATAGACAGATCTGATTAATGCCTACTACAACCTGGGGTCCAAACATATTCATCAAAATCAGTGAATTAGTTTTAGGCCAAACCTTTTTAAAGAGAAAAAAAAACAGATACAGCCTGGTTAGTCATGTAGATAGCATTACTGGTTTCGCTGTGGTTTCAATATTTCTGAATGTTCTTAGATGGCAGATAAATATTTCGTGCTACAAGACCACCATCTTGCTTACTAGACACTAAAAGGTTCCATGTTTTTGCCAGCCCGGTTGGCTGAGTGGTTAGTGTATCTGCTCTTCAACCAAAAGGCTGTGGGTTCGAATCCTGCCGTGGGCATGGATGTTTGTGATTGTCTGTGAAAATACTAGTGGTGGTAGTTGCAGTTCGTTGTAGTTGGTGGACTGAGTGGTGTAGACGGAGAGTTGTAGAGTAGATGCCCTCCCTCGATGAGTCCTTGGACTCCCTGGAGGTGTCAATAATAATAATAATAATAATGTTTGGACTCTACTATTATCATGGATTCTGCATTACAGCCAACCCAAGATACTACTGAATTATAGGTTTACAACCTCTCATAGCTGGGATTCATACTGACAAAAAAAAAAGAAAAAAAAAGAGGTAATCTGCATTTCATTCAAGCATGTGCAGTTCACTTTATTTTTGGAATATTGCAAACATTTAATATAATATGCACAATAAACGGTAAGTTATTATATCACACTTCCATAGAGTCCATTAGGAACACCTAAATGAGAGGTTTACTATTGCAAGTAATAAATTTAGTTTAATCCTTTATCCAAGTGTAAGCAAACAAAGTTTGCGCCTGAAGTATCTTCAGGACTGAGGCAACTCATGGTAAAGGTGGACCAAGCTCTCATCACTCGTCTTAGTATCTCCCATAATGCAAAGCACAGCCAGCAAAGGTTGGTCGATTGGAAGAACCTCTGCTACTAATGGCTCGCAAAAAGTTAAGCAAGTTTGAGCACGGTTAGTAGTTGGAAGGGGTTCAATCATTCGATGCTGTTGGCACACTCTCCCTCAATGAGTCTTTGGACTCCCTGGAGGTGTCACATAAAAATAATAATCTCCTTGCAGACATGTATAACACTATGCATTAAGAGAAGGGCCACTACCAGATCGGTTTCAACCTTTACTGAGGTGTGTTTAAGTAAAGAACTCTCTAAAAATTAGGTGATCCCCCTAGACCACTCCCTATTAGTGACCAAAGGCCTTTCCAACTCAGCGTTGTTCCACGCAGTGACAGGCTCACCCTGTCACTGAGAAGAACTTCTCAGCGTTGGCTCTACCCAGTGGCAGGCTCACCTCCACCACCAAACAGAGCCAAATCTCAGCGCTGGCCCAACTCAGAGACAGGCAAAACCTACCCCCCTCTCATACATCAAGGAAACGGACCACTTCCGTGCAAAAGTATGTCAGTGGGAGCTAGACCCAGAGGTCTCATCAGTGGAGCCCCCCCCAGAGGTGGTGATACCAAGGTGGAAGCAATGGAGTAGTCATATTTACCTATACAAGTTGCCAAAAGGTGTCTCACCTTATTATTATATTACTCTGGATTTAGAGAAAGATGTTGGAAGTTTTTTCCCCCCACTTGGTTAGACTATAATAAATTTAGCTTAATCCTTTATCCAAGTGTAAGCAAACAAAGTTTGTGCCTGAAGTATCTTCAGGACTGAGGCAACTCGTGGTAAACGTGGACCAAGCTCTCGTCACTCCTTGTCTTAGTATCTCCCATAATGCAAAGCACATCTCCTTGCGGACATGTATAATGCTATGCATTAAGGGAAGGGTTACTACCCAGACCGGTTTCGACCTTTATTGAGGTCTCGTCAGTGGGAGCCAGACCCAGAGATGATGATGATACTCAGGTGGAAGCAATGGAAAAGTCATATTTACTTATACGAGTGGCCAAAAGGCATCTCACCTTATTATTAAATTACTCTGGATTTAGAGAACGATGTTGGAAGTTTTTCCCCCACTTGGGTAAGACTATAATAAATTTAGTTTAATCCTTTATTCAAGTGTAAGAAAACAAAGTTTGCACCTGAAGTTTCATCAGGACTGAAGATACTATTACAAGTAGTTTCACAGGGGGTATAGGGTGAGGTCAGCCTGCTGTTAGTTTACTATTGTTTGCACATGTAGGAGAAAAGATAACCTTAACCAGCGGCCTTCCTCCCCCCCCCCCAAAAAAAGGAGAATATTATATTGATTCTATGAAACCATCAATAACTGAGGAAGAGGAGACAGATAATATATGCATCGTGATTTCCAAGAAAGTGGCTATGATGACATTATGTTGTTTTATGCCACTCAACTACTCTCTCTTGTGAGTTTTCAAAAACGAACTTCTTGCTACAGATGTTATCCAACTGTGGGAATTAACATATAGTAGAAGAAATTCTTTCCCATTCTGCCACATCGTTTCAAACGCTGATAAACTGATAGCCTTTTGCATTCAAACTCAGACGATGAACAAATGGGTAACGCCACATAACTTAATACCACATTACATATTTAATGAAGACATAATGGATGTTATTCGCAAGACTTTTGTCTCTAAGAAATTCATTCTTCTTATATCTTAGAGCTAAATGCAAATTCTTCAGTGGAGTATGACATATCACAAGAGATCAACCGAAAAAATATTCGTCATATGTGCAGGCAAGTTTCACTATTTATAGTACTTGAAGGTTCGGGGAAAAACTACTCACCAGTTTGATGAAAGCTAGTTCCATCGAGCGACTCGATTCCTGAGGATGGCCTGCTTTGCTGTGTACCAAAACAACCTCCCATTGTAAGATAAACAGCGTGTCAACATAGTGAAACATTGATGCTTTAGCAGCAAAATTTATTCTTTCCCATGTATTAAGGGTTAAATCCCATATAATTATTCCTAACAAATCGTTTTCATATTAAAACAGAAAATATCATTAAGCATTTCAGCTTTCATACTGACATACATACATTCCAACAGCGAAAAATTTTACGACAGGCTGCTTTGTTACAAAATTAATTCCATATCATGTGGAGGTGACGATAGAAAAGTACCATTTTCTCTGCTAAAATGCAATATCACAAAATATAAATCCTACAGTATTAAACATTCCAAAATTGCAGGTCTTCTCGCCTTACATTCTCGATTAAAAATCCATTGTTCGCTCACACATGCCTGAGGAATGTAGTGCTGCCGCCTATAAAATAAAAAGTAAACTATCTTAACGTGGTGAGAGAATAAACGAGTGATGTCTGCAAATAGTATACAGTATATTACCAGAAGGACTACCCCATGTATGATGGTCACATCAAGGGGGTCAGCAAGTAGGGCCAGCAATCCGCTTGTATAATGTAAAAAATTAAAGAAAAAGAAAGAATACAAACTATAGCCCGATAGATTTGAACTAGGAAAGAATGAAAATGCATTTGAAACTGAACATATTAAGGACTGGACGTAAGAATATTCTTTCCCTAAAACAAAAATAGGACCTAAGAGTAGAATTAGGTTAACAAAATCTACAACTAGCATGCATATCAAAAGCAATAAAAAGAGAGATAAAAGTATGTTCCAAGATGAATCAAGCAGGAATAAAATGACTCTCATTTCCAGGAGGCCAGATTGTTAATACTTATGGCAACAGTGAATTGAACGTGAAAGCAGAAGGTGCCAAGAATCCCTTGGTAACCAGATCATGCTACCATTGAAAACTAGACCTTAGAACTTCAAACTGTATGACTTTGAGCATTCGAGCAGAGCTAATTGAATTAACTGAAGAACTAAAGTATCTGAAATGGAATATTTTTTAGACTGTTCGCAGTTAGACGTAAGGATGAAGAAATTCTTCAATTAAAAATCCAGGCATACTACACTATAGAGCCTAAGATAACGGAAGAATCAGTTGAGTTGGATTCATGATTAACAAAAAAAAATTAACGAACAACATAATAGAATTTGGCAAAATATGTGATCAAATAACAAGCATTGTTGTCCATATCTCAAAAAGATAAATTCTCAAGATCAGTTAAGTCTATGCACCAACAATAAGTCATACTGATGAACACGTAGACTTTCGATCAGTTAAATTCAATTATAAAGAAAAATATAGTGGTTTAATTGGCCGTAATAATATAGAAGCCAGCCTGGTTGGCCGAGTGGTTAGCGTATCCGCTCTCCAGCCAATCCAGCTACCCGCTCTCCAGGCTGCGGGTTCGAATCCCACGTAGGTATGGATGTTTGTGATTGTCTTCCACCTTCATACATTCCTTCACCAAAGTATAGATATACTCTCCCAATATGGACTTGGTCACCATGGGAGCAGTAGATCAAAATCCTCCCACAATGGGAGAGGCTTTCACCTTACAGTGGGTAGAAAAATAGGCTGTTCATCATCATCATCATCATCAATAATATAGAAATGAAAACCGACTTAATCATCATCTTTTGAACTAGGACGAACAAAAATACAATAAAAGACGAACCATGACATTTACAATACACAGAACGGCCAGAACCGTTCTGTATATTGTAAATGTGCAAGATCCACATGCAGAGTGGGCGCACCAGTAGTGTCCGGCGCCTCTGTGCAAAACTTTAGTTGGCGTCCCTATCCCCCCTCCAATAAAAAAATCACTTTAAAAAAACATTTTTTTTAAAGCATTTCCTCCTCTTTGGCGCCTGTGTGCATTGCACACATTGCACATATGGCCGGCACACCCCTGACATGCAGTTGGGTGAAAAATTATTCTGACGTGTGGAAAAATCTAATGAGCTATTTCGAAATATCACCCAAGATCATTTCTTGGATCCTATTGAGTGTGCCTTGTGAAAGGATAATCAGTAGATTTTTGTGTTACGAGCAATGAAGTTGTCCTCTATGTGAAGCACTGAGCTCTTAACCCTTCAATGTCGTGATATGGGTATGAGAAAAATTAAAAGTTAGGACCCAGCTTTCTTCTCTATTGTTCTTAACGTCTCCATTGTGCTCTTTATAATTTCGAAACTTCTAGATGTCTGCCCTATATAGAAAAGTCAGCAAGAACTTGAAATATTATTAACCCCAGGATGTTTGTAGAAAAGGTTGTAGTCTTTTGGTAAATGAAGTAATCCTCGTGTAGTTAAAATGGGCTGAAAGCCGCTTTTATGTGAGGAGATTTCAAGAGACTAGCGATCTTAAGCAAAAGCCTACCGGTATAATGGAGGCCAACAGAAGTTCTGTAGAAAATTTCGATTTTTGTTGCACACATAGCATTTTTATAGAATTTTCTTAGAATATCCGTTGCACACATAATTGAAATAGAGAATGTGATCCTTCCTTCAGTTTTGTAATAAATGGTGCAACGACGATTCACGTAGGCGAAGAAATGCATGAGTGGATTCAGGTATACACTAAGATAGAACAATGCACTAGCTTTTGTTTTATTCATAGAAAACTTGAAAACATTTTCTCAAACCAATATTATTATATTGGTTTGAGAAAATTATCTCAAACCTTCAATATAGTGCAGTTGACGTCTTCATTATTTGGAAATACATGCTGCTGAGTTACACGATTTTCTTTTCTCAATCAATTCCCTCCACCAAAAAATAAAATTGGAACATGCAAATGAAGTACAACAACCATTCCTAGATGTTTTATTTACGAAAACAGCAGAAGGAGGCTTATCTATTGGTTATCGTTTTCACTTATATTGTAATAGTTCTAGATGTTTGTGTATTTTAGTAACGGTATAGTTCATGACAACATTTTGTTGCATTTTTTCCTGTCCTAATTCAGAAGAAGCCATAATTATCTGCATTGAAAGAGGTTAGTTTTATTTTTATATCATTGACACCAAATAAACCCAAAGTATTTCTCTTTTTTCTTTATAATAAGTCATACAGATAAAGAATTTAAAGAATTCTATCATGATGTGTCTTGACTTTGCCACAAAAAATATATATAATTTCAAAATTGTAATGGAAGAATTTAATACTAGAAAAATGGCATGCAAAAATCAAATGAAAGCACAACGGAAAATTTTAGATATGGTCCGAGGGGTGACAGAGGAGTAAGGCTAATATGATTTGCAAAAAAAAATCTGTACATCATGAATGCTTTCTTCAAGAAAAAAAAGCATAGAAATTGAAATGGAAAAAAGTCCAAATGGAAAAAGTAGTGAAATTGACTTTATCCTCAGCAAGAGGTAAAACATCTTTCAGTAGTTTTATTATCAACACCTTCAAAATTAAAAGTGACTATCGTATGATATTCAGTAAGAGTCAAGCCAAAAAGAAAGAAAATGTTTCGAACATCAAACAAAAAAACAGATGTACATAAACTCAACATTAAAAAAGATATATTCCAATATAAACTAAAGGTTACGAAGTGATTTTATCGAACAATTGATCGTATTCAAGTTGGACAATATATTTGATAATTCTTATCACAGATGAGCATGGTGATACATTAGAAAACAAAAACATTATTATTCAAACCTTTTCCAATGCTCACTTGAAATACCTGGTACCACAGTAAAAAGACAATTTCTGAAGAAACAAAACAGCTTATGAAGAAAGGAAGATAAAAGGAAGAAACATAACTCACAGAATAAAACTGAATACACTGGATTATGCAAAACAATTGGAAAATGTACGAAGAAGAAATAAGATTCAATTGTAAACTCATACGACAAACAATCGAAAACAACGTAATCTTAAAAAGAGCCAGACAGTTGATAAACAGCAATAAACAGATAGTTTCAGTCAAATAATGAGATGGGACAATAACCAAAGATAGATATGCTAGACTGTGTGAGCAGTTAAATCTCCACTGGGAGCCAATCAGATATACGATGCCCAAGGCTATCACTAAGTTAATCGCCACGCAATAAAGAGACGGTTAACAAGTGCCGCCAACTCGTGGTCCCCAATTCTATCACGATATTTTAATGTCAGAAAATAGCGTGGGTTCAACGGTCGATTTTCTCGACTTTACTGGACGAAAAACCCAAGTTTCTTAGTTTTTCGTCTGGAATTTACGGGGAAAAACCCAGAAACTGGGGTTTTACGTCTAATAATATAGAATAATTTTATTCTATATTATAATTTTATTCTATATTACATCAGAATGATGAAACAAATAAAGAAGAACACAACTACAAAATAATTAAAGTAGTAAGCATTCTACCAGCAGCAGTAAGGTGGATCATCCACAATTTTGAAACGCTACAAGTGAGGATAAAGTTATAGCCGAACAGCTAAAAGAATGTGGGTAAATAATTTACAAAATTTCGACAAAACTCTTCGCCCAATATTGAAGAAAAATTATGTGAAAAGAACATGAAAAAGGATACCATTATTCTGACACACAAAAGGGGTGATGTAGCACACTTAACAAAGTATTGATCAATCAGCCTACAATGGGTGATTTACAAAGTGTTTACGAAAGTCTTGGTTAATAGGCTTTGTGGAACACTAGACCTTGCATAATTTAAATAAGAGATTAAAGAAGAGATTTAAAGATTAAAATCGACCGTAGACTATCTCAGATAATAAATATGTAATGTGAGGATTAGGGACAGTGAGATGGCGGAACTTGTCAGCTGCCTCTCTTCCCCGGTTACAGTTTAATTAGTGACAGTTGTAGAATATCTGTCTCTGAATGGCTACTATTGGGTATTGAACTTGTCCAAATGTTTGACAGGGCCAAACGGCTTCGCCTATTTCCTGGAATTGATAGCGTTAGGAGACAGCGGAATAAGAAAAAGCAAGGAAGGCAAATACAGAATATCACTAAGGAACCAAGTAAACTATGGTCAGATTAAAGTATCTTTAATTAAAATTAACCTGCAATAAAGTATCGAAAATAGCATCTGAAACTTAGAGCAGAATGAAGGAACAGGTGCATAGGACATCAGGGTTATAAAAATTCAGAAAACGTAAGCTTTGTGGAAGCTATATAAGAAGAAAATCTAGAAAGCACATGAACAATAGAAGATTTAGGCAAGAAAGTTGACCAGATTGCTAAGGAAGGAGAAACCAAATTACAAGAATATATCCCAAGGATTTCTTTCATTACATGACAGTTAAGAGAAACAATGATTATGGAAGGATAACATTAATACGTTGTGACGCGACGAGGTGAAAGAAGCAGATCACCTAGATGAATTTCCGTGTGACCACTTTACAATGATATATCATCGAAATGAGTTAACTGCGACAAATGTGAAAGACAGTTGGGAAACAGCAGTGGACTAATTGCAGATTCTTTGGATATTGTGGAATCTCAATGCAAATACTGCTGCATTTAGGCACTTCTTAGGATATGAAAAGAGGGCAAATAATTGCATACTTTAGGGGAATTTAAGACCAATCAGCATCTGAGGAGTACATCACTCCTCAGATACTAAAAGGAGTAGAAAAATTTGGTCTAAATATCTGTGTGAGGGATGGTCATGAATTAGTCATTAAGTATCCTTTTATTATCAATTATGAACTGAGTTGAATAAAGAAAATGGCAACATGATGATGATTCTGCTGGATTTCGCAAAGGTATTAAACCATAATTCTGAGACTCCATAGCTCAGTCGGTATAGACGAAGCCCTTTGGGCGGAAAGACATCGGTTCGATTCCCGTCTAACAGCGAGAAGGTGTTGTTTTAAGGATACTTGCGACATAAGACTGAATGATATAATCACGTAATCACAAGAAAGATATTTATTTAACCAAATATTTCGGTCTGGAAATAGCAGACCATCGTCGGTGGTATTACAAGAACAGTTTAAAAAAAATATACAAGCTAGAATACTAGAATACAACGATCTATTGTTAGTATTCTAGCTTGTATATTTTTTAAACTGTTCTTGTAATACCACCGACGATGGTCTGCTATTTCCAGACCGAAATATTTGGTTAAATAAATATCTTTCTTGTGATTACGTGATTATATCATTCAGCGAGAAGGTGAAGATTGTAAGTCTCCTTCCACACTACGATAGAGACATGAGGAGTAGAGCACTGATAACTAATAAGTCTAGACGCAAGTTGTGCAAAAGGAATTATGTAGAATATATGGATCTATGGTCTCTCTATTTCACGAAAAGAAGGATTTGTACATTGCAGATGGACTGCATCTGAATGGTTTTTGATGTTAGATGTCTGGAGAGAGAGCGATTTGTTCACCGAGCATACTGATCAGCAAATTCAGGGAAACTTAAGCAATTAGAGTGAAAGCAAATGAGTTTATGAAAACGCAACCATGAAGCGAGAGAGTGTGAAAATGATCAGGTGAGGAATTTAGTCTCTCAATCAAAAATATTGAATAGGTTAATCAATTCAGAAATAAAGGGTTATTGCCATTTCTATATACTAATTCCAGAAGTAACAGGAACAAGAGGGACGAGTTTTTGGCATCGATTAATGCAACCTCACCAAAAGTTATATGCATTAGTGAGACTTGACTTGCAGCAGATGATGCAGTTACAGGGATTGAATTTGAAGGATTTGGTATTTTCACCAAAGTTACAGAAGATAGGATGTAGAGGAGTACTGTTAATGAGAGCAAATGAATTGCAACCAAAAAGAATGGCAGATAGGTGGAAGCATAGCTGTTCATTTGAAACAATCTGGTGTGAGATTAAAACCAGTAAGAGAAAATATACTTTTGGTTGTCGCTATAGACCAGGTAATTTAACAGATGATCTGGAACACATGCAGTGCCGAATTATTACAATGAGTACAGGTCGAGGGATTACTATAGGGAACTTCAACAATGGAGATATAGACTGGAAAGAAGAAAGCTCACATGACAGAAAGAAATAGAATTTATACATCTGCTGAGAGATAATTACTTAAGGCAGTATGTGGGAGAGTATTGGACCTAGTCATAGACTCAGAAGAGCTATCCGTAACCAAATTGACATTGCCTTCAATTAGTGAAAGTGACCATGTGGTCTTGACTGGAAAAATCGTAAAACATGAGGAATATTTTATCAAAAAGGGGTATTTGTGGAACTACAAGGCAGGTGATTATGACATTCTTAAAGAGAAGCTTAAATCTGTAGCATGTATAAAACTCTGGAGGGTAAGAATCTTATTGGTGCATTAGACAGAGTTAAGGTTCGTCTACAGGAAGCAATATTAAATTTTAGACCTCGGGTAAGGAGGGTTAATCGGGTAGGAGTTAAATGGATGAGTAATATCATTAAGCACAAGCTGCAAAAGAAAAACAATGCAGTTCATATTATATAAAGAGATAGGTGACCAGCATGGACAACTTTCAAGAGAAGAATTTAGTCGAGCAGACCAAAGGAAATCCAAAAGAGTTCTTTCGTTATGTGGCAAATAACAGGAACAATGACCAACGACTATGGAAGATTAACCTTCATTAACGACATAGATGAAGCTGGAGATTTAGAGGTGGTGGTGGCAGGCAGTGAGTTAAAGTTTAGAGGACATGTTGATCACATAAGATTACTTGGCTAGTGAAGAAAACATTAACGAGTAGAGATAAGAAAGTTGTAATTCCTCTTCTTAAGACCTTGATACGCCCCATCTGGATTACTGTGCTCAAGTCTGGTCCCCATGGGATACTTGGGGATTGGAAGCGGTGGAAAGGATTCAGAGGCGAGTGACCTGGGTAAGGTGCTCTATGAGAATATATTGAAGGTGTGTGGATTGAAGAAGTTGGTTGATAGGATAAAAAGAGGGTATATGATAGAAACATTTAAGTTACGTAAATGATTTTGTAGACTGGAGGGGAAATGTATTAGCCTTTGGCTAGAGGGACCAGAACAAGAGATCATCCCTGCAAGTTGAATAAAGGTGTGGTCAGTAGGAGTGTGAGGACTAGATTTTTTGCTTGGAGAGTGGTGAATGAATGGAATGGGTCCCCACCATCATTCGTGAGTGGTATTCTATTTAATGGGTTCAAGGAGAGGTATGATAGACCGTGTGGATAAATTGGTCTCCCTCGATGAATTCTTGGACTCCATGGAGCTATGCGTATAATAATGATAATTATTATAATTCAGTAGGAGAGGATACAATTAACTGTAGGAAGCAGAGTGGAGTAGATTGTACTTTCGGATAAGGTGTTACTAAATAATAATAATAATAATAATAATAATAATAATAATAATAATAATAATAATAATAATAATAATAATAATAATAATAATAATAATAATAATAATATTTTTTATTATTATTTCTCAGATAAATTACATACATTATATGAAGACAATTATGCATAACAAATACTTTCTCGTACTTAAAGTTTTTTTAAAAATAATAATAATAACAATAACTGTTTATAACATATATTATTATTATATTCATAATGATGATTATTACCGATGTTTCTTTCCAATTTTACACTCTATATATATCATATCAATGGATATAATCACTCTATATTGCATACTTTTGTTACAGTTATTACATACATTTGATTACATATGATATTTTACTTACATTTGTATACATATGTTATGTACTTTACATACATTTGTTTACATGTGATACGTACATTACATACATTTGGTTACATATGATACATCTTGGATGAGAACTGATTTCTCTGCTTTCATCCTCAAAGCTTATGTGTAAGCTCATCTGATGATAACACCAGTTGGTTACTATTTATTGTTTTTTTTTTTTTTTTTTTGCTGTGTTGGGAATCTACGAAATCTATGATTGAAAAATTCGTGCGAACGCACGCATTCACGCACGCACGCACGCACGCACGCACACACACACACACACACACACACACACACACACACACACACACACACACACACACACACACACACACACACACACACACACACACACACACACACACACACACACACACACACACACACACACACACACACACACACACACACACACACACACACACACACACACACTCGGCATGTATTGATGGGGAAGCCTGAACACGAATATATTGTGTTTCATTAGGTTTGTATGGTATTTTGGGTGCGTGTTTCTTGTTCATAGTATGTCCTTAGAGCTCTTTTCAGGCTATTGTAGTTTCTAAGGTTCTGTATTCAAAAGGTAATTTGTTTATCCTGTTTGGGATGTAGAAGTTTCGCGTGGCCTTTCCGTAGTGATTACTGTATTTATTATGTGATATAATTAGTAGCCTGAGGTCTTGTTATACGGTATGTATTTCTGACTGTCCTGTAGTTGGCATGGAAATAATGTTTTAGCAAAACTGCATAGTGACATAAATGTTTTGCTGTCAGTATTTTGTGTTCTGACATTGCAATGTCTATAAGGTCGTTATTTTCTCTTTGTTCCCAAAAGATCAGTTTTATCATTTGGTATTGTAGCGACATTAATCTATTTAATTTGTAGGGTGCACAGAAAGCATACTTTGTTATAGCGTATCTTAGTATATTTTGGCATAGTGCTTTGTATATTAGTGTTTTTAGGCGTATGGGAACTAGTGGAGTTTGCCACTTATTGTTCGGAGTTTGTTGTGCCAGATGGTTTATGTGGCTATTCCAGTTCATATCTGCATCGAAATAAATTCCATGATATCGTATTGTTTCGACCTGAGTGACTGTAGTGGTGTTGCTGTTCTGTGTGTTTTTTTATGTTGGAAAGTGGATGTTGGTTGGTTATATATTTGTTATCAACTGGTCGGGTCAGTGGATTTCTGAAGATCATTAATTTTGTCTTATCTGAGTTTAGGTGTATGGAGTTTTTGGTGAGCCAGTCTATGAGCAGATTAATGTCATGCTGTATATTTGTTTGGGCTATGCTGGCATTATTATGCTGGATATTATAGATCTATCATCTTCGTATTGGAAGATATTTCCTTTGATAGGTAGGTGATTAATATCGTGCGTGTAAATGTTGAATAGTGTTGGGGAAAGTACAGCTCCCTGTGATACTCGACAGGTTACTGGTAGCTCTCTGCTTCGGTTTAACCAGATACGTGTGATATGCTTTCTAATTTGAAGGTAGTTTGTAAACCACCTGTGAAGAGGCCGGTCTATTCCGACATGCCTCAGCTTTTCTAACAAGGTTTGATGTGTAAGTGTATCGAATACTTTAGTTAGATCAATAAAGACTTCTATGGTAATTTTGTTTTTTTCTAACGCGGTATTAATTACGTCTGTAAAGTCCACCAAGAGAGATGTTGTTCCCTTATTTTTCTGAAAACCATATTGTGTTTTGGGGATAATATGAAAGGTCTCTGTGTATGCTGTGAGTTTCTTCAGTATTTCCATAATTAGATTATTATTATTATTATTATTATTTTTGACACCTCCAGGTGTCAGTTATCAGTTACCAATTATCAGATTGATAATTGGTAAAGCTTCTATGGGTCTGTAATTGCAGATTAAATTTCTTTTTCCATATTTGTATATGGGTGTGATTATGGCGGTCTTCAGAATACTTGATATCTGTCCTGTATTTAATATTTTATTTATTAATTTTAGTAGGATAGGACTTAAACTAGTTGCATGTTGCTTCATATCTTTATGTTGCTTTATACCATGAATTCCTGGGCCTTTGTTTGTTTGATTTGATGTATTGCAGAGAGAAGTTCTGCTTCTTTTATGGTTGTGAACCATAATGTCTGTTTTGATTGTGTACCATGTGGAGGGTCACATTTTGTGTTTGGGGGAATATTTCTGTGCAGTTTTTGAATGGAGTCTGCAAAGTAATAGTTAAAGTCATTTGCTAGTTGTTGGATAGGTTTTGCGTCTTTCATTAAGCTGTGTTTTATGGTTTCCGAGGCGGTGGTGTTGGGAACACAATCTAGCATCTCATTGATCAGATGCCATGCATGTTTCATGTTGTTTTGTGCAGAGGTTAATTTGTCTCTGTAGTAGCTTCTTTTTGCATTGCTGATTTGTGTTCTAAGGCGATTCCTTGTTATCATATATTCAGTTTTTAAAGCTGTGTCATTTGGATATCGCTTTAATTCTTTCCATAAATCGTCATTTCTGTGTATTTCTAGGATTAAGTTTTAGGTTATCCAAGGATTTTGTGTTGTTTTTGAACGAATTCTGACTTTCTTTGTATCTTTCTTATATATTTCCTCCAGTGTGAGTTTAATGTTTTTGTATAAGATATCTGCTGAATCTGATGCCAGGTGTTCCCAGTCTGTTTTTCTTATTTCGTGGTTGACTATTTCTTCGTCTATTATTGTTTTCTGTCGCTTTTCTTCTTTGGGACATTGCACGGATATTGTCTTGGTGTGCAGGTTTAGAGTGGTGAAGTAATGGTCTGCTACTTTGCACTTTATGACTGATGCAGTGTAACTATTTGGTGGTGCTCGGACGTTTATATGATCTAGAAAGGAGGCAGTGATAGTATTTCCGAACATTTCCTCTCTAGTACATGATGTTATTGTTGGTATTAGATTATACATTGATAGCGTGTCTAGGTATTGTACAGTGTTGTTTCTGGTTTTCGTTTGCAATATTTATGATTATGTCGCCAATTATCATTAGGTATTCGGTTGAGTATATTTCTTGGCGCGAAAGCCAGTTAATGAGTTCATGCAAGAATATTATCAGGTTTAGGTTTGGTGGCCTGTAAATAGCATTTAGTATTATGGGATGCTGTCTATTGGTGGTATTAGTGATTTCGAGGCAAAGGGTTTCACCATGCTCAAACTGATAAGCCGTTTCTTTTGTTATTAATTTTTGTTTGATAAATATTAATATTTCACCCCCTCTTTTTGTTTGGCGGCATGATCTATGTTTTGTTGTAGTCTGGGATGTAGAAGTCTTTTAAAGATACTTTCTGTGTGAAACATTTAAAATGACAATTTGATTTTATTAAAAATAAATAGAAAGGATTTTGAAATAAAAATTGAATAATAATAATAATAATAATAATTTTTTATTTTTATTTTTTTATTATGTCTCAGTATAAATTACATACAATAATAATATTTACAATATTTACAATAAGGTTTGTACAGAATTTTTGAATTTAGAATATAATAATAATAATATTTTTTTTTTTTTTTTATAAACGACTTATTTGTTTTTGTTTTTATAATGAAAATGATAAGGTTTACTATCACACAGTGTATCTGCACACACACAATGAAAAACATATTATCTTTTCTGTACAGTACGAAAATTCGATATACAAAATGCAGAGTACATTTTATAAATATGAATATACATTTTTTTAAACTAGCTAAATATGGATTGGCACCAATGTGCACACAATTCACGATACAATGCAGTAATGCAGCATACACACAATTCAATAATAATAATAATATTTTTTTTTTTTTTTTTTTACATTTTATTATGTCTCAGTATAAGTTACATACAATAATAATATTTACAGTATTTACAATAAGGATTATACAGAATTTTTTTTTTTTTTTTTTTATGTCTCAGATGAATTGCATACATAGTTGCTGTAGTAATTATATGTATATAATATTTATAACGCATTACAAGTGTGTATAACAGATACTTGCAAGTTAGTAATTTTCTTCCTCGAAGCTTAGCAGAGCTTATCTGAGGAAGATAATAGATGACAGAGGGTGGTGGTTTCATGGTTGTGTTCCTATAGTGGTCACAAGCCAGGTGTTGATTTTACTGTTTGTTGGTACGTGCTTGAAAGACTTCGACTGCTATTACAGTTTAACTGTAATAGGGTTGGATTTAGACATGGTGTGTTTGTTTCTTTGTGTTCTTATAGTGGTAGTTTTTTGAGAGGGGGGTTGTCGTAGGTTTGTGTGTGTGTGTATGTGTGGTGGGGGAAAGAGAAACAGGAATTGCTCTAATTTTCATTCTCGTTATAATATTTATATAGTGCCTGTTTCAGCTCTCTGTATGTTCCTAGGTTTCTGTTGTCGAACGGCAGTTTGTTTATCATGTCAGGTACGTAGAAGTTTCGGGTGGCTTTGCTGTGCTGATTGTTGTACTTATATGTTATGTAGTTTGTTGAGTGTGATCTTGTTATTTGATATGTTGTTCTGGTTACTCTATATGTTGGGCTGTAGTAGTGTTTTAACATGACTGTGTAGTGGCGTAATTGTTTCACCTTAAATATTTTGTGTTTTGTCCATGCTTCCTGCATAAGAGTGGGTTGTTCCCATAATATCAGTTTTATCATTTTATCTTGCAACCATTGTAGCCTGTTAAGTCTGTAGTCTGCGCAGAATGCGTATGATGTGATTGCATATCTTAAAATGTTTTCACATAATGCTTTATAGATTAGTATTTTTATGTGGGTTGGGGCAATGTCTTTTAATCTCTATAGTTTGCTTGCTATTATCCTAAGCTTGGTATGTAGGTAGTTTGTATGGCTATTCCAACTTTGATCTGCATCGAAGTGAAGTCCAAGGTAGCGTGTTGTTTTCACCTGTGTGATGGTTGTGATTTTAGGTTCTGCACTTTGTGTATAGGAGGATGAATGTTTGATAGTGAGATATTTAGTTTCTATGGGCAGGGTTTGGGGGGTTTTGAATATCATTAGCTTTGTTTTTCCAGGGTTTATATATATGCCGTTTTCGGTTAACCAGTTAGTGATTTGATTGATGTCGTGTTGCATATTTTTGTAAGCGATATTTGCATTGTTGTGAATGGATACTATGGCAGTGTCGTCTGCATACTGGAAGATTTTACTTTTTAGGGGGAGTTGGCTTATGTCGTGTGTGTATATGTTAAATAGAATGGGAGATAGGACAGCTCCTTGCGGTACTCCACAGGTTACATGTACCTCTTTGCTGTGTGCTGATCCTATACGTGTGATGTGCTTTCTGTTTTTCGTGTATGCTTTAAACCACTGGAGTAGACGACCTCCAATTCCGATATGGGTAAGTTTCGTTAACAAGGTTTTATGTGTTAGTGTGTCAAATGCTTTTGTTAGGTCAATGAATACCACTAATGTTATTCTGTTTTTATCCAATGCAGCGTTTATTAGATCTGTGAAATCTTCCAGGAGTGTTACTGTTCCTTTATTTTTTTGAAAGCCATATTGTGTTTGGGGTATGATTTGAAATTTTTCAACGTATGTGTAGAGTTTCTGATGTACAATGCGCTCCATGATTTGGTTGATTACAGGCAGCGTGGCGATAGGTCTGTAATTACTTATTATGTTTCTTTTCCCCTGTTTGTGTATGGGTGTGATTAATGCAGTCTTCAGTGTTTCAGGTATGTGTCCCGTTTCGAAGATTTTATTTAACAGTTTTTGTATAACTGGAAGTAGGTCGGTTGAGTGTTTCTTGATGTCTTTTGGTCTGATTCCGTCTATCCCCGGTCGTTTGTTAGAATTAATTTGTTGAATTGCCAGTGATAGGTCTTCATTTGTTACTGTGGGGAACCACATCGACTGGGTTGCTCGTGGACCTAGTGGAGAATGTTCGTATGTGTGAGGAAAGGTTGTTTCTTGTAGCTTTTGGACAGAGTTCACGAAGTGCTGATTAAAGTTGTTTGCCAACTGTTTGAGGGATTTGGGGTCGCAGGCAAAGCTGTGTTTTATTGTTTCTGTGGCAGTGGTTCTGTGTATATTGTCCAGTATTTCATTAATCAGGTGCCAGGTTTCCTTTATGTCGTTCTGTGCTGTTGTTAATTTGTTGCTGTAATAGTTTCTTTTTGCCGTTCGAATCTGGGTTGTTAGGAGATTCCGTTTTCTTTTGATTCAGCTTTTAAAGCAATATTGTTCGGTGACTTCTTAAGTTGTTTCCATAGGGCATCTTTTCTTTGTATGTCTGTTATCCATGGATTTTGTTTCGTTTGGGGGCGTATTTTTATTTTTGTTAATGCTTTGTTGTATATTTTGTTAAATACAAGTTTAAGATTATTATATACAGCTTCAGCAGAGTCTAAAGATGCTATCTGCATCCAGTCTGTTTTTCTGATTTCATCGTTCACTGTTGCTTCGTTTACAATGCAAATAATAATAATAATAATAATAATAATAATAATAATAATAATAATAATAAAGATTCAGTTATTTGCCGATTACTCAATGTGTTGAAAAACAGTTGACAAGGCAATGTGGAGAGCTTTCAGGACTTAATAGGCTGACATTATGGTCAACCGATAACCGGTATCTGCTGAATGTAGGGAACTGTTAAGTTATGCATTTTGTGAGATATCGTTTACAATCTGTGAACACACAATAAAACTGCACTCTTGGAGAATATGACGCTAGAGATTTTGGAGTAACGGTAGTCAGAGAGTTGATTTAGAAAACATATTTTTAAGGTTGCACAAATAGCTCATACGATTACTTAGATTATTGAAGAATACACAATCAAGTACTGATAAAGAAGTTGTTGTTCTTCTTTAAAAGGCCTTTTGACGTTCATGCCTTTATTACTGTTCTCAGATTTGGATACCTAGGTTTCTAGGAGATGAGGAAGTGTTGGAGAGAATTCAGCGCGGAGTGACTAATATGTCGTGAAGTTTATAGAATGGGCCCTATAAGGACAAACTGAAGGTGTATTGATTGCAAAAATTTATTGATAAGCGAAAAAGAAGGAATATAATATTAACATTTACGTTACTTAAAATGTTTTATAGGATTGATGCAGTGAATGAGTTTCAACAACTGGCTATAGAGGAAGACGAAGTATTTTTCACTGAAAGTAGATTATGAGTGTGGTTAGTATTCGGTGATGACTAGATTTTTTGTTAGGAGAGTTGTGAGCGAATGAAATTTGTTACCAGATCCAGTTGAGAGTGCATTATCTAGTAATGCATTAAAGGGTATTTAGAGTAGATACTGTGTATATAGTTTGTATGTCAGATGTATTCCGATTCTTTTTCCTCATAATTTCTTATTCGTTTCAGTTAGTTTTACCTAGTCAGTGTGTTATCTTCCAAACATTAGAAATGGCTATTGAAATTTTTCCATGTGTCTTTTTCTGATAACTATTTTTCCAATGTCTCTAACCAAAAACGGCGGTCAAGTGAAATTTCTTTGAATACTTTTGAGGAATATGGTTTCAATCAAATTGGTTACCTAAAATGAGGTAAATCACTTAGTGGGTAAACGCCATTATTATCTAGACCCGTAACAGGAGTTGAATTTCTTTTAACCAGATGTTAAATTTGTACATAAATGATATCGGAAATAACTTGACAAGAAATATTCAGTTGTTTGCTAGTGATGCAAAAATTTTTATACAGCTAAATCCTGGTTGACAGAATCGCGTTTATTATTCCATCATTTTTTCCTATTTCTCTAACCCTCACTTCACTCATATGCAACCTAATATATTAAGCACCTCAATTTCATCTCTCTCTATACTCTCATCAGTCAATGGCACATCTGACCCTGCACTATCACTACGAAGATGGTACGCTTTTGCGAAATGATCACTAAGCAACTCAACTATTTGATTAGCTTCAGTAATTTCCCTACCCGTGAGCACTTTTTAAAGTAATCTTTCCATGGATATTCTTCCTTTTACTAGCCACATAGCAAAAGAACTCTTTAGGGTTTCTTTTGGATTCATCAACTTGCTTCCTCTTACCATACAGGTTACTCTCTTTGCCTGTACCTTATATTGCTTTTTGGAACGCTCATCACCTTTTTCTTTATACGTCCTCCACAACCTTTTCTTTATCTGCAACTCCTGTTTAATAGTATTATTCATCCATTTTACTCCTACTTGATTTCTCCTTCTGACTCTGGGAATACAGTCTGATACAGCTTTCTTCAAATACTCCTTGAGAATCTCCCACGCACCATCAACATCTCTCCCCTTCAATTTCTCATGCCATAATACAGGCTGAAAGCTGACTTCTCAGCTTGCCGTAATCACCAGCCTTGTAATTCCACATATACCCGTTCTTAATAGAATATTCAGCACGTCTTTCAATCTCCCAGGTCAAGACCACATGATCGCTTTCCCCAAGTGGAGACATTGTAACTAAATTACTTAGTGAAATGTTCTCCGATGTTATGACCAGATCTAATACTATAGAATCTCTTCTCCCTTCCATCACATGCTGTCTCAGGTAATTATCTCTTAAGAACTGTATAAACTCCATTTCCTTTGTTCCTTGTGACCATTCCTTCCCCCAATCTATGTCCCGAAAGTTAAAATCCCCCATAATCATTACTTGACCTTTACTCATAGTGCTAATTTGCCAATACATGCTATCTACATTCTCCCTTATTCCCATTGGATTATAGCAACAACCAATTACATATTTTGCCATGTTAATCTCTATCTCACACCAAACAGCCTCTAATGAACTGCACTCTACACATACCTGTCACAGTGAGGTACTTCTATCTTTTTTGGCTTTAATGTTTTGTCTATCATTAATACCCCCCCCTATTCTGTCATCTCTGTCTTGCCTGAAAATACTGTACCCCTTACATTCAATCCTAATAACTACATCATTCTTGGTTAACCAAGTTTTCCTAATTCCTATAATTTTTGGCCATGTTGTACTAAGTAATGACAAAAATTCTTCACACTTATTACTAATACTTCGAGCATTAGTATACATAAACTGCAATACTCCCTTCCTCCCATAATATCCTTGTGTGCGAATTACCCCACTCTGTATACTGTTAACATTCTGCAAACAATTAATCCCAATTTCACAACGATTAATGACCTTAGTACTATTTACAGCTGACTCTATCACCTGCCTCCCTAGCAAATCCCATTTCCCTCTTTATGACTCTTTACTCTGTCCTTTATCAATAAATGTTCTAAATGCCAAGCTCCTAATCCATTTAAGTGCAAACCATCTCTCTTAAAATACTCCTTCCTTTTATCAAACTCATCCCAGACATTCATAAAATGAATATTCAGTTTCATTTCTTTGCAAAACCTTTTACACAATCTCGACACCATTCCATTTACTATAATTGCTCTTCTGTTTATTTCATCACAATCAAATCGTGGAAGCACACTCATGATCTTTCCACTCTCACTCTCTGCATACATTGCAATCATTAAATCCTTCAAATCCCGTCTTACAGAAAATCTTTCGATACGTAGATCATTCGTCCCTATAACTGCAATAATCTCACTCAGTCTATCTTTCTGCAATTTCACAGCCTCAGTTATATCCTTAATCTTTGACCCTGGATAATACGCTTTAATTACTCTACCATCCTTCACACCCTTAATTATAGAATTCCCATACAGAATTCCCATTCCCATACTTCTTCTTTACTTGACATCGTTTACTCCCACTGATGCTTGTTTTTGTTCCTAAACCTCTCTCACATTCTTTAGTATATCACTCAGCAATATGTGTGTATCTATTTCTGCACTATTTATTCCATGCACATATTCACTTCTGCCATTCTCATACTTTGTCATTCTTAATCCCCCCATACTTCCTATTCCATAAAAAACATTAGAACATATTGGAATTCTAAAAGATAGATTATACAATTTGGTCTGATCAAAATTATAAAATATATTACAGTCATTTAAAAATGTCCGTTCATTTGTTTCAGGAGAACTTGAACAACACAATCTACTCCACATGCTTCTATCAGATATATTGGGATATGGCTGTATAAAACATGTATGTTCCCTATGTGACTGATGGTAGCTAACTGCGAAGTCTTGATGATCATTTAAACTTGGGATATTAGTCAAACCAGATGTATCATCATATATTACATTAAAGCTTCTGCGATCATACGAGTCACTTAATACAGGCAAAACATTTGATATATTAGAAGATGTGGAATGGACTGCACAATCTATCGTTTCTACCTTGACATCAGATTCAAGAGTGGATACTATAGAAACACAAGATGATAAAGATGTTAATTAATCTGGATTGACATCCCCAGCAACCACAGAAGAAATGGCTGACTCAGATGACATACCCAAGATTGTGATTGGCAGGTGAGAATGAACCGTAGCATCAGAAACCGACAACACACTGCCATGCACACATTCACCTGAATTGATGAAAGGACCGTCATCACCGCTAAAAACCGTGACTGGAAGGCGAGAATCAACTGCCGCATCAGAAACCGACGACACACTGTTATGCACACATTCACCTGCATTGATGAAAGGACTGTTGTCATCACTACCCAAGGTTGTTACTGGTAGGTGAGAATCAACTGTAGCATCAGACACTGAACAAGACAATACACCCGTATGCACACTTTCACCTGACAGTTGGCCCTCAGCAACCAAGTGAACAATGATCGGTTTCCCTGCTTCGTGACGATCATAATCTAAAGCTCTCTGCTCTATGCCTTCCACAGAATCATTGTATTTATTAGCAACTTCCAAAAAATCTTTAATTTTTAGGAACTCTGCAGATTTTAACAATGATGGAAGCATATGCCATGAAATATTAAGGATGACTACTTGGGTTCTCTAAAAATAAGCTGTACAGAAGAGTGATGCTTGCAGATAGTACTATTTTGTGAGCCTTAAGGGTCATTCCTTCACACGATAATGTTACATCCACCAAACTTTCACTAGCAAGTAATGTATTAAAAACAGATGATATATTAGGTGTGATTGTGCCCTTTCAAACAAATTGTTTGTGATCTTGTTATCATATTGAGTTCTGAACTAAGATTAAAATAAAATACTCATATTAAACAATACCTAACAAAATTTACATACGTTGCTTGAAATAATTATCTCAGTATTATACACTTATAATCAATAGATTTCATTTAACATCCAGTATATATGCTCAGAGAATGGCAGTATTAGGCTTAGCAATAAGAACGCGATCACTATAGCATATCATTCTCAAAATGTTTCATCAAACATCATTATATGAATAACCAAAAATATCTAACACAAGGATTTTCATACGCATCTACAAAGAAGATTTAATAGCCACAAGCTGTCACAATAGCGAGATTAGGCTTAGCTGCAACGATGCATAATCATACAATCTGATACCAAATACAAACCAATTATGTCAAATGCAAAAATACTCGACCCAAAATAAACACGCTTGACTTGAAAGAAGCACCTTTCTGAGAAATACACAGCCATAAAATATAATTTTTTCAATTGAAACATGTGCACATTAGAAACAAGCCTATACTATTCTGTGTGAAACAGTTTAAGTGACAATTTGATTTTATTAAAAATAAATAGAAAGGATTTAGACATAAAAATTGAATAATAATAATTATCCCACCCGAAGAAACGCGACCTTGTCGTGGCAGTGGGGCTTGCGTCCTTCAGTGATGTTGAGAGCTATTCTGGCAGTAGCATAGCTGCTATCAGATCCATCCTTGTCAGGCAGGTCTCAACTGAGGAGCTAGAGTAAGAGTGTTCCACCCCATCTTAATGGTGAAAATTAAGAAGATATCCATACCGGATCAGTCGACGCCCGGGTCATCAACGACTGCGTCAGATGTTGGGGGATCCTGGGCTTAAGGCAACAAGTGGGCGACAGGACCCAGCTCTCCTTGCTGGGCAATCAAGGCAGGAAGCTAAAAAGCGACTGGCGGAAACCAAACGTAAAAAATTAACTGTAAAAGAAAACAGAGACGTTATAAAATGTTTTTACATATCAATACCAGAAAAACGAGGTTTTAGAAAGAGTATGCATTTAATTTGGAAACCAAAATTCCCAGAATCTGCAATAATAGAACAAAGAGTTATGGACCAAAAGAATTTCATTTTCCGTAAAAAATATTTACTGAACTTGAAATGCAAGAGCTATGTAATAAACTAACAACTCCAGCAACAGCAAATCATAAAGAGGTAGATACATCAAACTTTGGAATTCAATTCAGTAATCATCAAGCTGACAACTAACCTCAGAATGTTTTGACATAAGTGCAGTGTAAAATGAAGCTAGGGTTATTGGAACATATCATCTCCATAAATGACCGTATAAGTCTACCACCATTAAAAGCTTTACATAAATTTAAGCTAAAACAGCTACTCTTAGATGCATGTTCTGTGAGTAAAACCATTAATTCCAACAGCATAAAGGAGACAAATAAGCTCCTATACAGAACAGCCTATGTCATTTCAGTGAATCTTGGTCGCAAAGCGCAAGAGCAAAAGCTAAGTATGAAACAATCAGCATCATGGAAAATCAGGTTTAAACGAAAAGTAAATAAACTTCGAGTTGATTTGAGCAAGTTAAAGAATTTTAAAGAAGGTTGGCTAAAAAATAATAACATAAAAAAACTGATTAACACATATAATTTGGCCAACAAAACAATTGCTGAAGTTACTGTAGAAATAAAACAAAGAATTATAGCGCCTTCACAGAAAATTAAAAGATATGAAGTAAGAATGAAGCAATATGTGCACAATATGCAATTTCGACAGAACCAACATCAGTTCTTTCAGTCTCTCCAGAGAAATGCAAATGCAATCATTCACCTGAAAAAGAAAAAACACTCAAATTTTGGAAGAAAATCTAGGATTATCTTATTGTACAGAATAACGATTCCTCAAGGATTAAGCAAATAGAATCAGAAATGAAAGAAAAACAAATGCAAAATGTCATTATCAGTAAAGAGATTGTCAGCGCACAAGCTAGAAAATTAAAAAACTAGAGTGCACCTGGCAAAGACGAAATACATGGATTTTGGTTAAAGGATTTAACTAGTCTATGATGAGCGAATGGCAGAACAATTTAATTATTTGTTGCGGTCAGGTTCAGTGGAAGACTGGTGATATCTGGGCGCACTTTTCTTTTCATGAAATCATGAAAGATAAGTATAATGGTGCAGACCCAAGTAACTATCGCCCAATAATATGCTTTCCAATTATGCTTAAGCTGTTCACTGCAATCATAGCGAATTCCATAAACCACTACTTGTCAGATAATAAGATTTATCTGATTGAACAAAAAAGCAATTTTTAAAAATCCAGAGGAACAAAAGACCAGATCCTTATTAATAAAATGATTCTCAGAAATTCAAACAGACGGAAAAACTAATTAAACATCGCATGGATAAACTATAAGAAAGCATTCGATGCCTTCCCACACTCTATCACAATAGTTATCGGTGCCCTTGGCGCAATTTCAAAGAAGCTATCCAACTATTTACAGCAATTAAACATCAACGAAGTGACCCCATATATCCTACAAAAAACAGCATTACGTGGAACTGTTCATATTTTACGACGCTACCTGACAGACTATTCTTAAAATCTGAATTGTTCTGATCACCAGACAAATTGTTGATTAAATAATAATTGTTGTTCAAATAATGTCGTTTAAATCTTGTTTTGGCTGTGTATCAATTATGTGAAGAAATAATAATAATCGTTACAATTATAACCTGCTAAGTCCTGTAATTTCTTTATAGAGATTAGGCGAGAACTTTTAATCTTATGTAACTTTCGGAGAAGACAGTTGGCAGTTCAGCCTACAACAGTAGCCAATCAGAGATATCTGACCCATGAATATCACTAATTATAAGCAGATACTGATGAAGAGATGGACAACAAGTGCTGCCATCTCTTGGAATGTAACCATAACAGAATGTGTTACTGTCTGAAATAATGTGGGTTCTTCGGTCGATTTTCTTGAGTTTAAGACAGGACGAAGAACCCGCTTGCCAATGCCACTCGGGCACCGCTCAAAGAATAGCTAAGAAAACTTTTCTCCAATCGGAGACTAGACCTGAACTTAAGTCTATCTCCGACCTGCCTAGTGCAGAAGACGCAAGCACTACTTTCACTGAGCCAGAACAGGATGAAATGAAAATGTTGAATAATTTATTTCATAATAAAAATGAAATAAATCCAGTAACACCTTTTATTTCTTCATATGGGGCATCTAATGCCGTTTTCTCCCAATGTAACCTCTGGAGACTAAGGAAGAGGTTCAATTTCCATCGATAGCGAATCAGAGATAGATAGCCCAAAACTGTCACTTATTATAAATGGCATCCAGTGAAGACACAGGCAATAAGTGTAACTATCTCCTGGTCCGTAATGTTAAAACTATGTTTATTTTCTGAAATAGTATGCATTTTACAGTTAATTTTCTTAAGTTTACTAGACAAAAAATTCGACTTTACAGGTTGAAAATCCCGACTTTTTGGAAGAAACATGCTTCTCAGCTTGATCGATCGACTATCTTGGGAAACCGTCGAAGAAAGGGTTAGAATGAGTGATCTAGTCGGCGACTTTAATTGAACTTAAGTTGTTCTTCGTTCAGCCTATTTCTGTGATTGTACACGCTACGTTTAGTACTATATAGGCCTTTATTTCTTAATTTTTTTGTTTAATAATAATAATAATAATAATAATAATGCCTTTTTTTTCCTTATAGGGTGTAGGTGTAGGAACTGTCCACTCAGTCTCCAGCTTTAGGAGACTGAGTGGACAGTTCAATCTCCAATGGTAGTCAATCAGAGTTAGCTGGCCCATGACTATTACTAATGTTAGACGGCAACCGATGAAGAGACCCGCAAACAAGTGCTGCCATCTCTCGTTACCTAATCCTAACAGGATGTGTTACTTTCTGAAACAATGTGGGTTCTTTTGTCGAATTTCTTGAGTTTCCGGGAGAAATAAGCCGCTTGTTTGTGCCAGAGATCGACTAAATCGGGAACCGGTCGAAGAAAGGCTAAGAAAAACCTCTCCCGGCAGGTAAGTGGTCTTGAACTCTGTCTATCTTTTGGCGTCCTGGCTCGGAGGATGCAAGCCCCACTTCTACTGAGCTATACAGGTCTCTTGTTAAATTATATAATAATAAATATCACTGAATATGTCCATTTCACCTTACAAGTAAAGTTTTATTTACTTCTGGATTTGATTAACCTTTTGCATTTGGATATTACATAAATACCATTGAAGTAATACGTCATTGTGACACAGAAGCTTCAGCTCTCCCTCTATTATCTTTGGCAACTTGACTGGAATAGGTAAACTTCATCTCTAAAGCTGTGCATTTAGCACTTAATTTGAAACTGTAACTAACATATTGCTTAAAACGAGAAACTCTACTTATAGAGATTTTCGTTAGTGCTTGTTTTTCTGTATAGGCCATTTTTGTCTAATCGTAACATCTGGAGATTGAGCAGAAGTCACTCTACATCTTAATCTGAGATAGCTGGCTCAAGACTATTACCAATTTTAAACAGCATCCGGTGAAGAACGATAGCTATTTGTTGCCATCTCGTAGTTCCTAACTCTGATGGAAGAAACTTCTGTAACAGAGTAGGTTTTGCAATTAATATTCTTGAGTGTACAGAATGAAAAGTCATAGTTACCAGAGGAAAACCCGCTTGCCCTTGCTAGTGATCGACCAACTCGGAATCATTTGAAGAAAGGATTAGAAAATTTACTGAGGAACTAGATTTGAACATAGAACTTCTTTCTTTCGGAGTACTAGCGCTATCTATGCAAACTCCATTTCTGCAGGGATATAGAGGATTTGATTCTTATGGAGGCTGATTTTATTTAAAATTTAATTAATGATCTGAAATATAAATGTAAAAATGGTTTCCTACTTAACAAAATAGCTAGAAAGTCACTGTTTGGCTACAAACCAGTCAATGAACAAACCATAGTAGCAAGATTTCAAGCAAAACCATTTAAAATATCAATAGTCCATATGTATGCACCTACATCTGACAGCACAGATGAAAATATTGACTTATGCTACAAAGATCTGACAGAGACAATAGACTATGGTCTATTGTCTCTGTCTGAAAAGCATTTTCATCAGTATCATAAGTATCATAGATTTCCGTGGCATAATAGAACTGGATGCAACAATTCCAGCATTTTTCACTGGTATTGCAAGAAGAAATATATTTTTACCACATAAGGTTCGAGATGAATAGGTCAAGCACGAGATGGATATGAATCTGTAGTTTTTCTTTCTTCCTAATATTTTATTACTGTAGGTCTAGATTTATTCATGGGTTAAGCCTGCGTTATTGTTAAAGGTAGTTGTCACAGCAACCAACGGTGATTTAAAAATATATAAAATTGTCGCATCGAAGTATGCTTCTCTTGGATCTGATACATGTCTTTATTATTATTTTTTAATAGAAAAGAGCTTAGAAAATTTTGATTAACTCAGAGGTGCTATTGAATTTATTATCAGACCATTATAATATTTTTTTCCCTACTGGGGAACTGGGTAATATTCTAGCCCCCGCATCAGATCTTGTTTTATTTAGTAATTGACATATGTCATTTATGTTAAAAGGTAAAATGGCGTCTAGTCAAGTAAGTTAGAAGTATTGTAATGTCTCTTTCATTTTCATTTCATGTGCGTTAATATTTGATTAGGTCATAATGTATTTTTTTATAACTAATTAAAGGCTGAGCGCCTCTTGAATGTAAATTCTCTTGAAATGCGATTTATTGAACGTATATTTATAGTTTATTCTATTATATCAAAGCCATCTAACATTTATGTGGAGTTCGTTTATATGAAGCAATTGCGTAGTATTTTATTTATGTATTTTTTGATGTTATGTGGTGTTATATCTTTCGGAACATAGAAAATAGTTTAAGAAATAAAATGCATGCATTTTGTATCTTTCCTATACGGCAGTACAGCTTGCGAAGTTTGGTGGACATATTGACTATTTTCTATGCTTTATGAATTTAAAATTTCCCAACTTCAGAAAAATTATAATATATGTAGATATCTCTTAAGGTGGAAATGTAATTAGTGATAGAATATAAGCCGATTTCGGAGATTTTAGAACCCTGTCGGAAGTGAATTAATTCACCATGCTATGCCTGCAATATAAATGCATTTCAAAAAAAAAAAAAAAAAAAAAAAAAAAAAAGGGGGAAGTAAACCTGCAAACCTAGTAAATGTACACAATATTCTCTTTCATGGAAAATAAGCGAGTTCTAAAAACTATTGTCCATTCCACTTCATTATATATATTGGCATAACAGAATAAAACTTTTTTTTTTTTTCTTTTCACATTTTTGTTTTAGTAATGTAATCTATTTACATTTCATAGGATGACTATAGTGCTAATTCATATATGGTGATATTTCTGGATTTTGTAGAGACTTTTGGCAGGATAGCACATGATAGGTTGGTGTGTAAGTTATAGTAGGCAGGTTTGAATAATCAGTATATTTGCTCGGTAATAGATATTAAAGGTATACAAATTAAGTGGGATATTGAAACCAACATTATTTCCAAGCTGAATATAGAAATTTTAAGATAGAGATTCTAAGAGTTTCATGCCGAATATATAGAAACTACAAAAGTTTCAGTGGATCCAAGCATAAGCCAACACCTGGTTCAGGCTAGGGCGACTCGTAGTAAAGGTGGAGTAAATTCTGATCACTGTCCTTAGTATTTTCCATAATGTAAAGTACATCTTACAGAGATGTATGACTCTATACATTATGGAGGGAGGGTCACTATCCAGACCAGTTTCGACCTTTGTTGAATCTTCAAGTACAGGTCAAACTTTAAAAACTCAGAAGAACTCTCAGAACCGGTTAGCTCTACCCCTTGGCAGGCTACCTTACCACCAAACAGAGCTGCTCATTTGGAGGGGCAACAGCCGAGCCTCAATTAACTTCATGGGCTGCAGCATTGTCATTCATTACCCTCCCACCCAGACCTAGGTGACAGCAACAGCAGCCTCAGTTAAAACTTCATGGACTACAGCCCATTCATCACCCAAGCTGCCCACTGGTTTCAACCTTTGTTGAGGTCTCATCAGTGAATAGGTAGACCCAGATGTAAATACTAAGGTTGAAGTGATGCAGAAGTTATTCTTTACCATACGAGTTGCCAAAAGGTGCACCAAGAATTACTGAGATAAAAATTATACAAATTGTATAATTTTATATTGCCGAAGTGAAGCCTTTTTGACTCTTTATCTCAGTAGATATTAAAGGACTGTATATAAGAGAAGCCAAGTCTCTTATTGTTAACAGTGAGTCACACAAGGTTCTGTCCTGGGATCACTGCCATTTAATCTGTATGTTAAAGATATTGTTCATAAGTGGATATTCAACACTTTGAAGATGATGGAAAGTGGGTAAAACTATTTAGAATGATGTAATGGTGCTTCAGAATGATTAGAATATGTTATGCGAGCTGATGAGTAGTGATGTTATTTCAAACACCAATAATTTTAAGTTTTTGTGCTTTGGAACTTGGAAATGTAATGGTATGTATTATCTTGTGGTGTTGTATTTCAGAAGATGAAGTGATGAATCTCCTTATATTGGTGGATAGAGAGCTGAAGTTGAAAGGAAACATTGCAAAAGTGATAAAAACAGCACAAAGAAATGCTACTATAGTAAGAACATTTTACAAGCACGGATAAGGAGGTTGTCGTTGCACCATATGGGCTTTGAGTAGACTGCATCTAGACTGCTTTGCATAGATTTGGACATTCAGAGATGGATAATAAATGTAATATATCTGTGGAATATTGGCTATGATGGGCTGAGGGAATGTGAATTGCCGAGTTTGGTAAATAGTCTCAAGAAAGGTGATGTGAGTGTGATATATAAAGTGTTAAGATGAGCTTATCTGATATACTGGGGATATTTTTAAGCATGGTTGAGAGAGGGATGGTGCATAAGAGAATGAGGCATGACTTTTTTTTGCAGAGAGTTTTGTACATTAGTGAGTGAAATGTAATGTTGAGTCAATTTAGGTAAGGTATAATAAATATCCTTTTTAGGATATTTATTATACCTTATTTATTTATTATATCCATTGGGGAGGGGTATTATTGTTACCCCCTCCCTGATTTGAGTCTTGACTTAATGATTTTTCAATTTCATCAGAATTTAGATAGTTTGGTCTTACTTGGCTTTTAGCTGTTTTTGGTCATACACAGTTTGCCTGTCAGAACTTATCTTCAAGTTATTAGTTTTATTTTTACAGTTAGAAGTGTATTCTTAACTGAGAAGAACAATAGTAATATTTTCATGTACTAAAATGGACCAAGCATTAATAATGCTTGGTTTTTAATTTTTCTGATCCCATGAACTGAATTTCATGCATAGAAAATGCATGTTTAATAGTTTTCATTGCTTCAGCCATTATTTCAAACTAGTATATTATGTCTATTAATTGCAATGTTTTCTGTGCCATTTTCCTGTTTTGTATGATGAATTCAAATTGCAGAGATCAAAGCATGTGGAACTCTTTGGCCTCTGCAAGAGGTCAAAGAATTCCAAATGCTTTAAATGAAAGGTCCAGGGATTTGAATCCATTTCCTTCTAGCTGAAATACAAATAATACTTCCTCCCTTCTATGCAACAGATTCTCAGAGAATGTAAGTACAACCTTACCTGGTATTAGGTTACAGTCTAACATTGACCTGTAGGTGTATCCTAGAAACTGCAAGGGATCTTAGCCTTCTTGGGCCTTGCTAGAAACTTATATGAAAATTTATTACTATGAATGAATGCTAATTTTTATGTGAAATATCTTTACACACACATAGGAGAAATTTGGAAGATGACTGTTGCAAAATTGTTCATGGAAGTAACTATGCTGTTGTACAGAAGTAACTACTGCAACAGTGCATGTGGTACCAGTGTCCAAGCCTCAGAGACTCTCAAAAACTGAGAATTCCAAAAAACCTTGTAAGCTGCATAACAGGCATGTGACTGATACCACATCCATTGATTTCAGCCACATGACACACTAAACAGACAACGAAACACTATGCATATTAAGAAAACAGAAAATTTCAAGGAAAAAAAAATACATGACAGAGTGCATAACATAAAACACTATTAATAAGAAAACAACAGTATTAAGAGAAAACAACCAAGAAAAATAAATACAATATAAGTTTTAATATATAGCAAAACGAGCAGACATAACTTCATCTACGTAAACAAGCTAATTTCTCACTGTAAATTTTATGAAGTTTTACATTAACAATTATGACACCACTACTAGTCATAAGTATAACACATTTATTACAAATATCTGAACAAAAAAAAGCAAAAATACAAATTCCAAGGAGAGTGATTTGTTCAGGTAGCATGATGTGTTAGGTAACCATGGAGGTGTTCTAGTGAGTTAACTGTGTAATTGTTGTGTAAGCACAGGGGGCAGAAGAAACAGAATGAGAAAAGCATATTGCATTATAGCAGTCTGTTTTCTGTGCTGCCCGAAATATTAAGAGAAAAATGTGCTGGTATGTGCAAATGCTGTTCTATGTGAAACATCTTTAGTGTGCCCCCCCCCCATGGTTTTCAAATCAGAGTAAACTTGCATCATGTATGTTAGAAAATCCGCTGATAGAAGTAGTGAAGTCATTGCCCACTACTACTCAGTTGGTTACGATAGCTTATATTAGTCAACAGCTTATATTTTATATTAGTTTCAATAACATGAGATTTTCAAAAAGTGTCACTTCATTTTGTGAAAACTGGACTGTTTGAAAAATTTCAAGGAGAGTGATTTTTTTCTTTCATCATTTTGGGTAAGAGAAAATGTCAAGTTTTGAAATTGTGAACAAAAAGCGCCTCCGTAGCGTAATTGGAAGAACGACAGTACATTGCGCCCTTCGATTGGAATAGACCTAAGTTCGATTCTTGTCGCGATGGGAGGAATCTTTATCTGGACGATTTCAATCGAAGGTGGGTTAGCCAATCTCATACGGAGGTAGCAAGTTTTTTCTCCCGGAAACTCGGGTTTTTCATCCCACATACAGATTAAAATCGGCCCTTCAGAACATGTAATTTACAGACAAAAAATACTAGTTGTGGTGGTGGTGGTGGAGGAGGTGGGCAGTAGATGGCATTGATGGAGATGATTCGTACTAGAGGTTTGGTGTAGTGGTTGAGACAGTTGTAGGTGTCCTCCCGCGATGAGTCTTTGGACTCCTTGGAGGTATCAGGAATAATAAAAATAAATAAAACAGAATTTTAGACTGCCATGGCAAAAAAAAAAAGTTACAAGTCTTGGTAAAATGTCTTTTAAACTAAGAAAATTCAGAAAGGGATCTCATTGAGGTCATGTTTCGTGACTAAAAAAAAGCTGATAGACTTTATCCCAGTGGTATAAGACTGTTCCTTCATAATCATTGTGTAAATTGTTATAATAACCCAGTGCTTGACACATCAGAAGACAAGTCTCCTTCATTTGTCAAGACATATTCATCATGTGAAAAAACACAGAACCTGCATAAAATGTCTGTTTTGGACACTGGCAGTCTATCCTATGAACTTCCTTTGGTGGTTGGCAAACGATATCTCATCACCATGAATATAGATGTTCTGATGAATTAGCAAATGGAGCTTTGCATTATCTGACAAGCATTGAATTTCAAGAATGCACATCCAGCATTAAGTGACTTTGGATCAAATTTCCAAATGCTCTGCAAATCAGCTCTAGCCAAGAAATAAAGTACAGTAAAACCCCGAAGTTACGCGGTAGGTGGGACCAACAAAAAAAGCGTGCAAGTCGAATTCATGTAACTCGGTGTATAATTTTGCATGTAATTTATATATACAAACATACAATTGGGACCAAAAGTTTACAAAAACACCTATCTTTTTTAAGAAATATAATCATAATTGTAGTTTTTCGTACATAAAAAAAGAAAAAGTTATTTCAATGTCGATGGTTTCATAAAATCTAATAGATTCGTCTGACGGCATAATGTCTTTTTCTTGCCACGCAAAATTTCTTCATAGCAAGCTAATGACTTTTTTATTCCTTGCCTTGTGGCTACAATTCGTTCCTCATTAGAATCTATGTCCTCCAAAATATGTAAACTTTTCTTTTATGATTGTTCTTACTGTGGATTCCTGTAGATCGAACTTCTTTGCTAGCTCACAAATTTTCATTCTGCCTTCAAAATCCTTAATAATGTTGAGTTTTGTTTCCAAAGTGAATGTTTTTCTTTTCTTGCTAGCTGTAGAAGAATCGGACTTGCTTCTTTTGTATGACAATATTATTTTTTATGTGATAAAATTTTTATCAAGAACATAACATTAAACAATCACAAGGTTTGTAGACTATAAAAGTCGTGTATGAATGGGGACTGCGAAATGTGTCAGTGCTTGTTCACAGCATGTGCAACACTGGCGAATGCGGCCGGCGCCTGAAAGATACAACTAGTGGTGAGGTGTGAAGTGGGACAAGAATATGTACATATAAGAAACCGCATAACTCTGGATTCACGTAAGTCGGGGTATGACTGTACTCAATTCAGTATGCCTGATTGCATAACATTGGTGATGCCCTTATTTTGATTGATGCTGCTTGGCCAAATTGCTTTTGATTAACAATAAAATGTCAGCTAATTGGAATTACTTTCCTCTAATTCTGGCTTACACCATAACCATTCATATTTATTTTATTTAGTGTATGGCATAATAAAGATACATGACATCAGAATATATAAATACATATTTGTGCAGACAATAAAAAATGAAACGAGTAATGCACATATGCAAATATCAGGTAAAAAAAAGTCACTAAAATTTTAAGTCTAGTTCAGATAGCCAATCAAGAGCTGAAGGATCTGCCTCAAAAAAATCTCTCAGGTCACCAGGGTAGGCTCTTATGCTGCAGTCCTCCACAATGTGTCAGATGGTTTGGTTTATGGCCCCACAGTCGCATTGGGGTGTAGGTGATCTTCCCCACTTGTGTAAGCTGTCTGCTCAGATACCTTGTCCTGTGCATATTCTATTTAGGCTTTTCCATAGATGACGTGGAAGCTCAATCCCTTTTGAATTTTGGTTGGGAAGGATATACTTGTTTAAATCTGGTGGCAGTTTTTCTTTCCAAGTTTCTAGCCATTTCGAATTAACATTGAAATTGCTCTTTATTAGTTCTTCAGCCAGTATTAGTGGAGGCCATTGGGATTTAAGAGGATTCATATTTATATATGGGAGGTTTATATATTGGCAACAGGGGATTACTGTTTATTTTTTTGTACTCTTTTACTAGAGCATCTTGTCTGCACAGGTTTGGTGGTGAAATATTGCTCAAAGTTGGAAGCCGGTAGAGGTGAGTGCATTTGACACAGCCTGTTATTGTACTCCTCGCTGCATTTATTTGTGTGTCGATTTTCTTGATTATGAGGAATGCTTAGCCATACTGGTGAACAATATTCTGCTGCAGAATTCATGTTGGAGGTTTAATGGAATATTATCAGCACTGAGAGAGGATTAAAAACAATTTTAATACTTCCAATATTTCGTATCCATCACAGAGACATCTTCAGGGATTACAAAAAATATTTTGTAACAACACACACAAATATAATACAATAGGAATAGAATGGTTGATGCAGAGGACATAGTGGAATTGTTCAATGAACACTTTATTGGAGTATTTCATCCTGGAGGAGTCAGTTTTAATACTAGAGGGATAGGACAGGTTCGAGGTTTAGAGGTATAGGAAGTGTGTGTGTTTCAAATACTGAGTACTCTGGATGTCAGTAAAACTGTGAGACTGGATGGTATTTCACCATGAGTTTTGAGAGAATGTGCTAGGGAACTGACAGTGCCTTTGACCTTGCTTTTCAATGAAAGTCTGGCTGTGAGAAAGTGCCCATGGAATGGAAGGAAGGTAAGATAGTTGCATAAGGGCAGTAGCAGACTGGAAATGTCTAATTAAGGCCAGTCTGTGTGTCATCAGTAGTTGTTAAGATCTTGGAGAAAGTAGTGAGGGACCGTATACAACATTGGGCAGATGAGGGTAATGTTATCTGTGAGAGTCAACATGGATTTGTGAAGGGGCATTCTTGTTTTAGCAATATGCTAGCCTTTTATAATAAAGTTACAAGAGCATTAGATGAGGGAAAGGCATATACTGCCATTTTCTTAGACTTGGCGAAGGCATTTGACAGGGTGCCACAATAAGCTGATATTTAAGTTGCAGCACATGGGTCTAGATGTCAGATTGGTCAACTGGATTCAGGATTGGCTGTCAAATGGTTATAAGTTGAATAAGATAGGTATCAGAGAGTTGTGTATGGTGGGGCAGTTTCAAAGAGGCAGAGGGTTACAAGTGGGGTCCCACAGGGCTCAGTACTAGGACCTATATTATTTAACCTTTATATCAGTGACAATGTCAGTGTATTGCAAGGGGATATTCAGTTGTTTGCGGATGATGCGAAGCTGGGAAGGATTATTAGTAATAGTGCAGATGTGGTAACCCTGCAAGAGGATTTGAATAAGCTAGATAGATGGGCAAATGAATGGGGGTGTTGGTTTAATGCAGCAAAATGTAAGGTCTTGAGGTTTAGGAAACATCAATGGGACGCTGCATACTCTATGGGAGGAGTTATACTGGAGGAAGTAGGGGAGACAAGAGATCTGGGGTTGATGATTGATAGAAACCTGAAATTTAGGGGACATATTGCAAAGGTGGTGAAGGTAACACAGAGGATTGCTGCAATAATGAGAAGGACACTGACCTGCACAGATAAAAGGGTTATCATTTCGTTGTATAAGACTGATCAGACCACACTTAGACTATTGTTCTCAGATTTGGTCCCCAGGATTTGAAGGGGATAAATTAACTGTGGAAAGGGTACAAAGGTGGATAACAAAGATGATTTCAGGACTACCATGTTAGTTATGAGGATCGGCTGAGGGAATGTGGACTGCAGAGTTTGGTGGATAGAAGAAGGAGAGGTGATATGATTGAGACTTAAACTGTTGAATGGTGGTTACAGGGTTGACACTGGGGAGTTCTTTCGCTTGGTTGAACAGCGGGAAGGAGTGATGACAAGAGGCCAACTCTGGAAGTTACAAAAGGAAACTGTGAGCAAGAGGGTGAGGAGTGGTTTCTTTGCATGGATGGTGGTTGAACCATGGAATGCATTGCCTGATGGAGTGGTGAGAGCGAGAACGGTCAATGAGTTTAAGGAGTGGTATGATAGACTTTGTGTTTCTTAGGAAGGACCTCCCACGATGAGTCTTTTGACTCCATGGAGGCCTGGATGATGATGATAATAATAATAGTAAGTGAAACTAAAGTCCTATCTAGGTGGTGCACCCTCTATGGGCATTTGCAGGTGGCCTAGGATGTAAATGAGGGATCTCTGATAATTAACGTTTCCCAAATTTTGGGAAGTTTAATTCAACTGTATTTGTTTAAATTCGGTTGATTCCTGAGTGCAGATGCAGATTCAAAGAATAGTCTTTCTTTTCTGAATTTACTATGGTGGAGCATGGAGGTTTTTTCCAGGAGATCCTGTGGGTTGTATCCAAAACATGGTCTGCAAGGCCAGATTGACCATAATCATGATTGCAGATGTATGACCTGTTTTCTTCTAACTGGATAGTTGCTGATCTGCCTGTCTGTCCGAAGTAAGCCAGTTTACAGGCACAAGGTACTCTATATATACTCCAGGCACTGAGAGAGAGTTGAGAGAGGAGGGAGCTGGTCTTTGGTGAAACGGATAAGGGTAGCAATTTATGGTGAGGCTTAAATCTGTATGGAGGTTGTACTTTTTTAATGATCTGGCTATTTTTTCTGATGTACCACGGATGTAAGGTATAGTGATGGCATTTCTGAAGTCCTTCTGAAGAGATGGTTGGGGAATGGGAAAGGACTTGATTATTTTAATTCTGTAGTCACTCTAGCCATTGGAAAGGAAGGTGTTGTGTATGTGTTTGAGTTCAGTTGAAAGGGCAGTTTCACTGTAACAAAGATTGTGGCTCTATTGGTGAGAGTTTTAATAATGCCATATTGCTGAGAGGGGTGGTGGTGGTGGGAGAATTTGTGAATGTATCTGCCTGTATGAGTAGGTTTTCTATATACAGAGAAAGAACAGTTACCATTAGGAAGGCATGTTACTGAGGTGTCTAGGAAGGGTAAACAATTGTTATTTTCCTTTTGCATCGTAAACTGAATTCTTGGATGTAGACTATTGAGGTGACTGAGGAAGGACTCTAATGTTTCTGGGCTATGAGGCCAAATAGAGAACACATCATCTCTATATCTTATCCAGATAGAAGGTTTCAGAGGGGAAGAGTATAAGGCTTGTTTTTCAAAATTTTCCATGTAAAAATTGGCAAGAGACAGGGAGAGGGGGGGGAACCCATGGCAGTTCCCTCTATCTGTTTGTAGATTTTGTTCTTCCAAGAAAAATAACCAGAGTTGATGGCAAAGGAAAGAGCTCTAAGATATCAGAAGGAAAAAACGTTTTTTTAAGAGTGTTAAGGTGTCAATTAGGGGAATATTGGTAAACAGTGATAAGCCTCAACACACAGATTCTGGTGCAGAGTAGACTAGGCCCAATGTGGAGTATCGCAGTTTAATAGCAGACGAACCCCGCATAGAACCGCAGAATTTTTGTATGATGTTATTATGGGTGATCTTTAAAGAGAGATTCTCCAGATGTGTTTTGAAAGATAGTGTTCTATCCAAGGTAACACCCAGATATTTAGGGAAATCTTGGTACTGCAGCACTGTGTTGTTAAAGCTGACCTGAAGTTTCCTATTTGGTGTTTAGGTGAAAGGAGCCCCTCGGTCTTATTGAGGTTTGGTGTTATTCTCCATTTATGAAAGTATTCCCCAATGGTTCTAAGATCATTTGTGAGACTATCTTCAGTTACTTCGATGCTCTTATGTTGGGTGGCGAGGACTATATCATCAGAATAAGCAAATTTTTTTGACCTGTTGTTGGTAGATCAGATGTGTATAAGTTGAATAAGATTGGTGCTAATATTGAGCCCTGTGGGAGCCCATTGTTCAGCTTTCTCAGTTTGCTCATTTTGTTTCTCAGTACCACATGAAAGAACCTGTCAGAAAGCATGTTACCAATGAGTTGTATGATGGATTGGCATGGTATGACTTGTATCAGCTTGTATAGTAACCCCTCTTTCCATACCGTGTCGTATGCGGCAGTAAGGTCAACAAACACAACAGTGGTTTTCAAACATCTGAAAGCCTGCTTCGATATGGGTAGTAAGGCTTAGTACTTAGTCCGTACAACTACGTTGAGTCCTAAAGCCTGCTTGTTGGGTTTTAATATGGCTATTATTTTGGTTCTCTTAAATGCTGTTGGAAGGTTTCCCGTCCTTAAAATGTGAGAAAAGAATCTTGTTAACCATTGATGAGCATTTTTTCCACAGTTAACCAAGAATTCAGGGTGAATACCATCAAAGCCTGATGCTTTGCTGGTTTTCACCTTTTTTAAGGCCTCAGTTATTTTGGCTGTGGTAAATTCTCTTGAAAATTGGGAACTATCAGCTGCACTTTGCTGTAAGTTTCTGAGTGTTCGTTTAACCTCCCATGTGTGTTGATGATCTCGAGGGTCTCTAGACAATGAGCCAGTGGAGTTGCAGTATACCAAAACAAGAAACAGTATATTATTAGGATATTATTTACTTACAGTGTGAATGCCTGTATTCATCAGGTTTGTAGAGATATTTGTGCTGACAAATGTCTTTTGCCTAATGAATAAACTGTTTGCAACACAGTCATATACATTTTTCCAAACCAGGCAATTGAAGATATTATTATTACCCAAGACCCCATGGAGTCAAAGACTCATCTGGGAGGTCCTTTTTATTATACACACAGCTCATCATACCGTGCTTTAAACACACTCAAATTCTCTGCAGACACCACACTCTCAGGCAAGGCATTCCAATCATTCACAACTCTGCATGAATAGATTTCATTCACTTTGTTCTTCTACCTCATGCTACTGATGGTACTGCATTATTAAAGAAAAATAATCAGATACCAGTGATTCTAAATTGTGACTCAATATTGATCCTAATTCGCAGGTCCTTGTTGAGTTTCTAAAAGAGAAGTTCATCCTCACTATAAACACCAATCCCACTACAGCGATGATGAGAAGCAGTGCTTTTCATCATTGCAGTTATCCATTGGAGATTACCATTTGCACTCGTAGGTCTTTCTAATATTTTACTTACCACAAATCAGTTGTATCTTGTATTCCTGAGTTGGAATGGAAAGCTAATAAATTACTTAAAAGAAAAGCACTTATTCTCTTTATTTCATAAAAAACAAGTTCTACAGAGATGTTTCACATAGAACATAATTTTTATTATTATTATTTTTTTTTATAATTTTGAACGAAGACTTGCTGTTATTGCTGCTTTCAAAGCATATTATTTAAAAAATACTTTTGTTCAGGCTATTGCTGATTGCTACTGAGAGTCAGAAAACTGCCAGGGACTTTGGATGGGATGTATCTTGCATTGTACAAAGAATATAGATGTAGCATGGACTGAGCAGAGTACATGAAGCGTGTTAGGAAGATGCTACTGAAAATATATGTTGATACATTCACAGGATTCAACAAAGCCTTACAAGAGATTGGTGAACAAGATAGTTTCAGCTGTGGAAGAGCTTTCAAATGAAGACTTATAGAGCCAGAAGAGAGAAAGGTGCAGAAGAAGGAAAAGAAGAGATAAATAAGCAGAAGAACAGGAAAAATAAGCCAAGCCCCCAAAAATTTACCGTGAAAAAAATTTTCAGAGGTATTTGACTTAAGTCATAGTGCATTTTGGTTGTTTGAGGAAATGGATCCCAGCATAGAGAGAGATTTAGCTAAGTAGACGGAATGATGCAAGTTGTATTTGCTTGCATCATTCTGTGCACTCTGCTAAATCTCTGTCTCTAAATATCTACAGAAAAGAAACTGTGCAGACTAAGTCAAGTGTAATGTAAAAATTTTTAAAAATGCCTCACTCCTTATCCCTCTGTGGATGACCTAGACTTTTCACAAATTATATGTCTAATGAAGCCATCCTCATAATGACTTGTTGAAGTTACTGAATTTGATTTATTTGTTGTTAATGACCTAGCCTCCCATGCTTCCTCTGATAAATCATCCAATTAATAAATTAGAAGTTTTGAAGAAGTACACTTCATGTATTTTCATTTGATTATTTATTGGTAAGTGTGCACATTATCACTGTACATTAAGGTTCCATTATTTATTATAGATAAATAATGGAATATTGTAAACAATACTGTATACAGTAATTTTATAATTTCTGTGTTGTATTATTTCACTATAAACAAAGAGTAAAGTTAGTTGATTATGAAAATAGACCCATACATTATATCATTCAGGAATGTTAATTGTTAACATATCTTTATGGTTCTCATAGTGATTTCTGACTAATTCAGGGACTGACTGTATACTATACATCATTACCTTTGCATGTTAGGATCAGTGGCTTGTCATGGTCAAGAACCTTGATTTTGTATAAATGTGTACTGTCCCTAAAGTGAATTAATCCCACCTAACCTAATCTAATCCCACATGTAGTATGCTATATCTGCCAAGGCATGCATTTGTTGGCCAAATTTTGCAAGATGTAAAACCTGACTTTTTGAGAGGGAAAAATGGCCACTTCCATCTGAGTCCAAACAACACTCAATTTCATTGGGAAAGATGTCATAAATTTTCATGTTCTTGATGGAATTGGATCACAAATCTTTCCAACCATTCAGCATCATTAATACTAAGCTATCGGGGGGGGGCTCCTTCCTTATACTGTGCAAATAGTAATTGCAACCAGTATTTTAAGTGATGTGTGCAAAGTGTCCATGCATTCAAACTTCTTTATGATCATCCCTGCATGCCTATACCTCGGAAAGCATACATACCATCTTGCCAAATAACTTTTGTAAGTGAAATTTCTGGTATGAATTTTGATGAGTCAGCAATTTTAATTTTGTTAATTAGGACTTAGCTTCATTTTGGTATGAAATTGACTGCATTAAACAATATTATTTGCAATGGAATTTATTTCAAATGATAAGATGCTGAATATGTCAATGCCAACTAGTGCCACATTTCCAAATGTACGAGGAAGGTTCCATAAGTTTCCAGCTTGATTAATTTTTAGAGATAGGAAGAAAAGAGCTGTTGCACTTTTCAACACCATTTCCCTTTACTTCAACACACTTTTCACATATTTGAATTAACATTTATGTGCCCTTGAAAAAATAGTCTGTACTTTTGTCTCAAAATGGCCTAAAACTGCATCTTTTCTTCCTCGAAGGTCTTTCTTCAGTTTTGAGAAGAGGTCGTAATCACTGGGGGCTAGATCTGGACTGTGGGGTGGGTGTTCAATCTCCTGGAAGCCACAGTCCTTCATTGCAGCCTTTGCAACAATAGCCATATGGACTGGAGCATTGTTGTGAAACAGGCGAACATCACAACTCAGCATTTCTCGTCTCTTCTCTTTTATGGCGTTGCAGTTTGTGCAGGAGTGAAGTATAATATTCTGCATTCACGTTGATATTCCTTTCCTTGAAATCAATCAAGAGAATTCCCTGGCAGTCCCAAAAGTTTGTTGCTATAATCTTCTTGGCAGACTGTGAGTGACCTTGGCTTTTTTCAGTGCTGCTTTGCCTGGTTTGTGCCACTGCATGGATTCCCTTTTGGAAAGAGGAACATAATAAAGGACCATGGTTTTATCCCTAGTAACAATTGAATTCCAGCACTTTTCTCTGATTCCCTTGGCCAAGCTCTAAAAACTGGCAGGAACAGGTCATACGATGCTCCTTTTGAATTGAAGAGAGAAGTCAGGGCACCCACCTAGCACTGACCTTTGTCATGTGAAGCTTCTTGTGAATGATGCAAAAGATAGTTGTTATAGAAAGCTCCAACCTTGCTGAGATTACTTTTTGCTTCA